>NW_027271049.1:237500-247500 GCF_040938485.1 Diadema antillarum | reverse complement strand
AATCGACTATAGCAATCATTATCTTTAATGTAGAAACTTGTGAGAAAATTGTGATGCAATAACACCATTGCCTCATTTTGTTTGCATGTGGACATTGATGCCTCATGATTGCGGCTATCACTTCAAAAAATCAGTAGCTTCATCAGTAGCTTCATCCAATTAGTTTATATACAAATCGTTCTGATTTGCTGGTTTGAGTTCCGTAAACGTTAACCCCTCACTTACAACTCCTTAGTTTTTCCCGTACAAAATTTGGGGGAGTTCATGACCTCGTATAGGAAACGAGTTAAGGTCAACTATAACACGTATAGTGGCGTTTTCCCTGGAGACACAAAGACAGCACCACTTTTTAGCAGGTTGTCCCATTATGCCCAGTCTGTGGGACATTTTCTACAACCTATGACATTAACTGGAGGGAATAATTGCTGGCGTCATGCTGTTGATGATAATGTACGACAGGAGTTTTTGAGTGCGTATAACAATAATTCATGACACTCGCTCCCATGATTGAGGTGATGTGAGCAGGTACGGAGTTTCCTAATGAAAGGAGAATGTCGATTGTTTGCTACACGTTCCTGGTGAATGTTAACAGATTTAAACAAAGTCATACAGTGCAAATGAAGTACTATACTTATGAGCTGTCTGCGAGGCATTCAGCTTGATTTTAGAACAGGTGCATGTCGTAGATCAAAGGGAAATCGGTCGGCAAATTGCTCAAATCAGACGGAGTGACAAACCATCAAAATGCAGTCCTTTGCGCCAAATAAAGTCTGCTCCTTATATGCATATAAGTTATTGCTATATATGTCAAGCAAAGTCTCCCTCTAGCTTTGTGGCTGTCAGGAACAACCTTTGCTATATATATGCATGGAAATTTTATGGGTAGTGTAAGAAAACATTTCTTTTGTATTTTTGCATAATATTATGAGAGCGCGATTTACACAAATCAATTTTTATGTATCAAAGGCTGTTCCTTGTGTGGAACACACCTGCCATATCTAGAAAACGGAATCAAGGTATTTTTTCCCTGCTAGGTCATATACGCAGGATTGAACGATATATACAGTAGTATTCATGGGCTACCCTCCATATGGTTTTTTCTTTTCTGGACCTTTATGTATGAAATATGTTTATTTTTAGTACGGAAATAAAACAAACAAACAAACAAACAAATTCACTTAGTATTACAGTGAAAGTATTAAAAGGAACTGCCTGTTTCTTGGTGGGCACGTAAAAACAAACTTCTGAAGTTTGAGTAGAGTTCTGTTACGTATCACTGGGCCACTGAGAAACGCAAACACATACACCCCAAAAAAAGATACAAGCAATTTATTACAACAACATCATAAAACGACGACACGGACTATTCACCTAATCAGATTCGACAAATTCCAATTAGCATAGATGACTTATGATGAGTGAGGAAGAGACTGATTGAGATTGGATAAATGTAAAAAAGGAGGAGAAGAAGAAGGAAAAAAAATGCCGATGGGATTACGGACATTGAGGTAATGATTTCTAATGTCTGTGGTTATAAATACATAGTCCTAGATTGTTTGCTAGTCGTATTCTTTCCATTCTTTTCCGTTCTTCTGTCGCCCTGGTACAAACCTTTTCACATCGTGTTATGAGTGCAAGAGTGGCTCTGAAAAGGAACAACTTGTTAGACTGAACACCCCTTCTTGCTCTATGTCTGCAAGTGCTTGTAAAGGAGGTACTAGTTCTGTGCATGTATGTATACACATTATGCCGCTGAGACATCTCTTGCTCTGCTAGCCGAGATCGCGAGAGGCATGGGCGACGGGAGACCCCCGGCTGCGTGCCGCTCCAGTGCCCGATGAATTCCGCTGCGAAGTTCACGGACGAGCACAAGACACGAAAAGCGCGCACAGTTGGCTCGAAAATTATGGATTGGATTTTCCTTTTTTTTTTCTTACTCTGTTTGGGTTGATGACATATTTGTCCTCCTCCTCTAATTCTCTCGAGATTCGAGCGCACGGGATAATTGTGGTGTATACTCATGAAGAGGCAATGTGCCGTCAGTATACGTTTTGATATAGTCGGCCCCTGAAGCACCATTCTGCAATGAAAAATAAGAAAAAAAGTCCATGCAGTATGGATTGAAGAGGAACAGTTGACGGAGAAAATCTGCAACCGTCTGCCCATTTTCAAAGAAGTGCGTATAACCTTGCAAAAGAGTTTCTAGTCTATCAAGACAGTAATGGGCTGATGTCTAGTTAGTACTCAATTACGGTTATCTATAGCGAATGAATAATCCAGGTCTGTTGAAGTGCCATGCGAGGACAATGACAACGTTGATCATTTGAATAATAATATTGTATAGCTATAATATAATACCATTACTACTCACAATGATGCTATATTGATAAAATCATACTTCTGATGAGTACTATCAAGAATTTCTACTGGCGTATATAATCATAACGGTTATAATGATGATGATGGTGATAATGTTGATGGTAATTATACTGATGATATCAACTAATCTCATAATGCAACAACAATAAAAATGATTATGATGATATCACTTCTAACGGTGATGATGTAAATATCGTAATAACAACATGAACAACAAAATTAGCACTATTTGAAGAAGTAGTAACGCGATAAGTTAGAAGCGAGAACCTGGTTTGGAAAAGGCAAAACAGAGCACTACCTCTTTCTAAAAGGACATCGTAGGAAGCGTGTATGACCTACTGAATGTTATCATTTCAGGTGAAGATGTAATACTATTATTATAATTACTATTATTTTGTCTTACTTATACAGGGTAGGCACCCAAGCGGTCTGAGCACTGTTTTCCCAGTTGGCCCTGTTCACATCAGAAACAGAAATAAAATATTATAAGTGATAATGTTTATCAATAATGTGAAAGGGCGGACAGGTAATAACTGTCTTTTATGGTATGCAGGAGTCCGAGATAATCACTTCCATCATCAAAAATAAAAACTCCTCACCACCAACTGGCGTTGGGCTGGATTCCTACTTCATTGGAGATGGCGGTCCACATCATTGATTCTGGCCTGTCGTTTATATTAATGCATGTCCTGTAACGTGCTATATTTAATGTGTAAGTGTTTATCAGACAAATACTGAAATACACCACAAATCAAAACTATACCACATACCCTGAGAAGTCTTTATTGGCCTCAATATGTGAAAAGCAACATTGACGACACACGTTGGACGTATTCGAGAGTTATACTCCCACACCATACGTAGTAGGTAGCCAGAAATAGCTGAGCTCTGTGTGTAAGCCTTTAGAGTGAAGGAGTTTCTTGTGGCGCTGTTTGGAAAAAAAAAAAGAGGCGGGGGTAGAAGAAGCTAAAAAAAATGTATTCTGCATGCTTGCGCTGACCATGTAACTTAACGTCAAGCTACCGAGTTCAAACATTTTTTCCTCTTTTATTATTATTTTTTTTCTGCCATCCACGCAGCGGGGATCAAATGCGCGGATGATATAAAATAAATTGACTTTATTGTTCTATTTGACCCACAGGCCATTCCATAGTAAGGAGTGGAAGTAGAAAAAAAAGTTGTGCCAATTTTTCCTTCATCTTTACTGTATTTTTCATTTCGTTGTATACGATTGCTTTGCGACTTTTCTGTTTTGCCTTTCCAGTTTTTTCCCTTTTATATAGGTGATGGATTTCGCATTCTTATCTGAACGACGTATATCATGGTGTTTGCTAAAATGAAGCATGAAATCATTTTTAATGGTGAAATGGTATAAAGAAAAAGAAGCATGAATATTGTTGTTGATCCTTACAGTTACAGACATTTTTTGGAAAATTGTTATAATTTTTTTTTCTTCACCCAACATTGTCATATATATATATATATATAAATATTTTTCAATAACATATCAAGTACATCCTTACTTTCTTTAATTCAAGTTTTATACGCTATGTAGGAGAGTACTTACACACATCGACCATAGATAATAATAATAAAAATGATGATGATGATAATAATAATAATAATAATAATAATAATAATAATAATACAAGAAAACAGAGGAAATCCATGTCTATTTTGGTCAGGAATATTGTGATCTGGTGGAAAATTTAAGTACAGTGAATCAGTCAAGACACACGACATCTTCTAGATGTCCCTTGACAAGCAATCGGTCAAATGTCATTAAGAAATTTAATACTCTAAGCCATCTGCAAATATCCAAGTTATCTTTATGTATAAATGAGATGCATGTAACACACAAATATCTCCATGCATGATTATTTTATGGAACTTCTCTTATCTTATAGATATGTTAATCAGTATAATCAATGCTAAGTATTGCTACATATACAAAATATGAATAATACTTATAATAATTTTTTTTCTAGAATAAACCGTCCATAGTTATGGTTTATTGAGAAATATAGTGATAATTATCTCCTTATATTTTAGGCTTTATTGCGAAATATTTATATGTAGGATGTTTTGTGATACAAGCTGACCTACATATACGCATCAAATGTGATAACTGGAACCTTTTTGAAATCACTGCTCCCAATGATAAAGCAGTACCTTTAACAATCTTACTATGCAGTATGGTGATAGGCGGTAAACATTGTTGTGCATTACCCTCTTGGTACCAACGAAACGAAATAATTATATATATGGTGGCGTTTTGGGGGTACTTGAAAATGTAGTATCCGTGTGGTCTCCTTCTTGAACTGAGCTTCGTTATCCATATAATACCCATATACATGTACTTACTTTCTTTTTCCCTTTTTCCTCAAATTTTGTCACAAAAAAGTTCTTAAAGTAAGATCGCACAATGAAATATCACACCAACGTCGCAAATGTCACATTCATCATGAGCAAGAAGGTCAGTGGTCTACCAGAAGGCTTTTCCCCGCACTGGTGCTCCGTTAGGAGACAGTCATATGATGGGGTCTCTTGTGGCTGGGGCTTTTGAGGTCTCGCTCTGCTTTTACTATCCCATCTTCTTCTTCCTCACCATGATCACTGCGATCATCATTATCATCACTATCATCCTCATCATCCTCATCCTCATCATCATCATCATCATCATCATCATCTTTTTCTTTTTCTTCTGCTTCTTCTTCTTCTTTGATCTCCTTCTCTTTTTCTTCCTCATAACTTTCTCTACGCGTACTTCTGTTGATAGGAGTATCACTTATAACTATAGTAGGGCCTACCTCCCTTCTGTTACTAAGAAAAGTACATGAATAGTAGAAAAGATTATAATTGTTGTGTGTGCGCGTGTTTTTCTCAGGGTTATTTTGGTTATTCTCAGGGTTATTTTGTGCTCTTCTCTTTTTCTCTCCTTTATTTTGTACAAGACAATGGCAATAAAATTTTATTCTTGAACGGGCCCAGATAGGAGCATGGAAGAATAATACCCAAGTTATTTCTTTACCGTTAATATTTTGAAAATGATAAACTGCAGGAGAGACCAAAAAGAGACTCTACGAACAGTGAGTATGTTAACAAATAGACAAAATCTTTTACCCTAAACAATGGCAATACCTCAAATACCTAGGCTTCAGTAGATTATCTTGCTTTTCAGTTTACTTTTACACCATACTTATTTTTGCGTTGGGTTGGCTTTAATCACTGAAGAAGAGCACGACGATTTTATTTCTTTCTCTGTGTCTCGTTTTACTGTTTGGTCCTGTCGTTTGGGATGAGGCCTATACCATATGCGTGACTCCGTTGCCATGGAAACCAGATGCAGATGGATGCGCCCACCTTCATCACGTTTAGACAGGCGTGGCGACTCGCTGTAGTACGGTCAAAGACAGAGAGAGGGAGCGCCAGATAGAAAAAAAAAAGTTTATTTCAAGCTGGAAGTAACAACAAAAGTTGAACTTGGAAGGGGGAGGAAAATGGTAAGCCAGCTTTTGGTGCCATATTTCTTCGAAGGAACATCCCTCCTTGGCATATTTCGTTCTGGTAGGTGATGGTAGAAGACATACAGGAGGCGTCGCCTGTGCTGGGTGGCCCAGTCCTCCCATCTAGAGAGATCCGTGGTCACGAGAAAACGGTCAATTTGGAGTTCCCCTCGTTTATCAGGACCCCGGTGTTGACGAGAGTAGTCATAAACTTTGCAACCCGGGCTCTTCTCTCTTTCTTCTTCGGAGTTCTTCGTTTTGATTGACATCGGGGAGAGGAAACGACCGATTTGGATTCTCAGAAAAATGTGTCTTCGAAACATCCCGTCCACGCAGTGGAAGTTTGCAGTGACAAATTGCACGCGGTTGGTGTTCATGGATTCGAGAGAGTTCCTCTACGCAAAGTATCAGGCATACTACCGGTGCAAAATCTATTACTCAGTAACCGAAATCATTATAGGAAATATCTCTGATATCTTTGCATTGCGTTATCTGTATTTGAAATGCCCTATATTTTTGGTAAAACTCTTTCTGTATGTCTGTGCGTTTCATATTGAGTGAACCCATACAGGTATAGGGTCGTGTTGGAACTCGACAAGATTCCGGTTCATGAAACTGCCGTGAGGAAAACCGTGCAGGGCGCACTTTAAATAATACCATAACCCACAACTCAGCTCCCTGTCAGGGAATCAGTAACCCAGCAAGATATGGACCGGGGGAAAAAAAATCAAATCGCCACTCCAAGTTCGACATAAGACCAGACTTGAGATAGGAATGCCGTTGAACATGGTGGAAAGAAAGAGAGAGAGAGAGAGAGAGAGAGAGAGAGAAGGGGGAGGAGGAGAAAGGGATGGAGAGAAAGAGAGTGAAAAAGAAGAAGAAGAAATGTCGGTCAATCTACGTCTTTTCCGTCTTCACCAAGCCAATAACACTTTTATCTGCGTTCCACTTTTCGGCCGAGTTGTCGGGAGGAAAGCGGCCGCGTACGGGGGTCGCGTTGGATTAGGAGGATAGCGAAGCGACATCCCAAACCTGGCCAACTTAAAGGGCAACCCTGGTCCCTGTTTGAGTCGAAGGACACAAACAAACCGAAAATCCTTCCTGAAATTGAACATATCAGGTACATCCATACTTTCTTTTAATTCAAGTCTTATACGGTATGTTGACATAAGGATGTCACAGAATGTCTGAACTTCACAAATTTTCAATATAGAATATCATAATGATGTCGATCACGAAGACAATGTGGAAATTTGATGAGAGGATAATGTCACTGGTTGTGGACATAGAGACATAATTGATAAATCACCTTTGTCAAATCAGTATCTACAGCTAAAACAATTTTCCTCATCATTACAAAATCATGACAATATTGTGGGATAATTTGATACACGATTTTATTTCCTTTGAAATTTTGGTTTCATCTAACATAAGAAGAGAGGTTTATGTAGGATTAAGGGGATTTGCATACATTTGCATACAGTGTGCGATAACCTTATCATCATATATAATTTACATATGACACTGTGACGTCACTGAAAAATGTGTCAAACTGTATGCCCAGTAGCCTTTTTTTTTTTGTCTGCTTTAATCACCCACGAGCCATTGTGGCTCAGTGGATATAACACCACGACCTCTATGATAGTCGTTAGGTCCCTGATTCAAGTCCCTTCGCAGCAGTGGCCGTGCACCTTGGCATGGTGTTTAAGGCCATTGCTTAAAGAGATAGTATAATAATTACTTAAAGGGATGGTCTAATTGTGGTTGAGATGGGGATTCAAGTTTTATTAATGTTTGTTAGATACTTGGAAACTGCTCCCATGAAATATTAATGGTATTGTTTACCATTGGGAGCAATGATTTAAAAAAGCTGTTCGAGTTATCACATTTGACGCATATGTGTAAGTCAGTTGTATCACAAAACATACTACCATATTAAAATTTGCAATAAAGCCTAAGATATAAGGAGATATCAATATCTTTATCAATAAACCATAACTATAGACGATTTATTGTAGAAATAATTTTATCATAACTATTGTTCACATTTTGCATATTTATCAATACTTAACATCGATTTTTTTCTATCCCTGACTCACATTTTAGAACTATTTTGAGGCACTAAAGCTGTGTTTTTGTTTCGCCTGGAAATGGTAAACGATGTCTTTAAAGAGCAAACAATTCGAAGAGGAATTCAAAATCATTTGATGAAAATCGGTTTTGAGATGGCCGAGATATCCCAAAACGAAGTGGTTCTACAAAAAAAAAAAAAAAAGGTGGGTCCCACCTTTTATTAGGACTACGTTGTTTTACTTTCTTCGTGTCCATCCGATTCTTATGAAATCTAGTTAGCTATCTCACTCTGTTTGTTTTACCCTGCTTGGTAAAGCTAAAGTGAACACTGAGAAGAACTGTACTTTGATATGTCTACTTCCTGTTTGGAGTAGCAGCACCCACTTCAAAGTGTACAAACAATATTCCATGAAAATAACTAGAATTAAGTAGTTTTTGTTCTTTTTGACGTGGTCTATGCATTTCCCTCTGACGCTAAGCTTAATCTTTCTACTCGATGAATAGTCTGTGATCTATCTTATTTTTTTTTTTTGTAAGGAAAGAGAAAACGGGTGTATTTTTTTTTTTAAGAAAAGAGAAGATTGCTTTCAGTAAACATATAAACAAACCCGTATCAAAACAAACAAAACAAAACAAAAACACAAACAAACAAACAAATCATTATCTAAAAGAAAACGAAACATTTTTGAATGACCGCAATGGTGTTTTACCTTTGGCGTATTTCACCTCTACTGAATAAAGCGCCATTATCATGCGCCAAAAGACGCATATAAATGTAATAGAAGAGATGTGCTGCTGTTTGGAACTATCAACGTGCATAATCATTCACGATTATCAATGCACTGGAAGAAAATATTTGTTATTTACCTATAAGCTAACAGGTAATAACTGATGGAAATGGTGACAAAATAAACAAGCTATGCAACAATTGCAATTCGATCTAATATCTTCCATTTTCCCTGTCCGTCCGTTCTTCACACTGTCTGTCTATCTGTCTCTCTTTTTCCTGCCTGTCGCTATCCCTCTCTTTCTCTCACTGTCTCACTATCTTTCTCTTTTCTCTCTCTGTGACTTGTGTCTGCGCATTATTAAGGAAGGAAGTACTGCTGTACGGGGTACTTCCATTTTAAATCCTCAGCAGTGGCTGCGATTATCGCGAGTGCAACCGAAGTTCTCCCAGACAGTGTCTGCCGTTGTGACCTTATTGGTGTCATTTTTTGGCTGGATAATTTAGCCCGACGGTGAGGTATAAAGATATTGATATTTCCTTAACGGTAAAATGACCAGTGTTTTCCCCTAAAAAGGTACCTCGTGAAAGAAGTAAATCGGCCGCAAGTAAAAAGGAAAAACAGATAACACTATGCAACTACGTACATAGTAATAAAAGAAGATTCATAGACATAAAACACTCAGCCATAACGATCTTCTTTACCGTGAGAAAAAAAATGACGTAGAAAAGAACAAAAAACAAAATTCTAACATTTTCTTTTGATAATTATGATTGGAAATATCAAGATGTCTTTGGGAGGACTACGACTGTTTACTCATATGACCTTAGAAACTCTCATTTGCATGATAATTTTTCTCGATTCTAATTTCTGATTTCTAAATGCAGCATTGATAGCGACGTTGTCATAATTCTACCCAAGGTTGGCTGCTTCAGCATGTTCAGTTGCGTGCCCTGAGATTCACGTCATATCATTATCCCTATATATACATTGTCAAACACTAATTTCTACCACACGACAGTATAGAGTGACATCCTGTGTTAAACTTCTTGTCCATACAGGTGCCAGCGCAAGGCAGCTAGGGCTTAAACCCAATGCATCTACCTACTCCACCACCGTGTATTACAACAATGCTTTTATACCGCCACAATGCAAACTTAATGCGATGCATTTCATACGTTCTTGGACAGTACGTGTACTGTACAAAAACAAACAAACAAAAACAAAACTAAAAACGAAAGTGTAAACTGTACTGTAAAAAAAGATTTAAAAACCCCAAACCCCAACAACAACAAACAATAAAAAACCCTAACT
>NW_027271049.1:0-232500 GCF_040938485.1 Diadema antillarum | reverse complement strand
CTGAAAGATCCAAAAACAAAGTAAAACAAAGGGATCGTAATAGAATGTGGGTCCCACACTTTATTAGAATCGCTCTGTTTTGGATATCTCAGCCATTTCAAAACCAATTTTCATCAAATAAACGTTGAATACACATAGAATTACATGCTCTTTCATATTTCATAAGAGGTTTCTCATTATCTCACCAGAAAATGTTAGAAACCTGAAATTAGGTCTCAACCAAAACTGTACGATCCCTTTAACTTTACTCCCCTAATCAAAGTTTACTTGAAAACGAAGGGGATCTTCCCTCTAGGTTTTCCTGGAGATCTTAACGCAACCTCTTTTCAGACAGGATGATATGGAAATTTATCATCAGTTAGGTGTAGTTAAACTATAAAGTATCACCAAGTTCAACGGGATCATTATCTTATCATATACTGTATAATAGTGTGTCGACGGATTGGACAACTCGGAAATGACAACTTTATCTCCTCAAAAGATCCTGTTGTGTAGTACTTTACGCCAGTCATGCTCGCCATTCCGAGATATAGTCCGTACTAGGTGTTGAGCCCAACAAAGACCTTAGAATAGAACATCCATTATTGTTTCTCTGAAGAGCAGAGTCTTGCGTGACTGAATTGCTTTAAAAATTCTTTCCTTTCTTTTTTTTTTTTTTTGGAGATACTATAATGTCTGTCCATGGACTTACGTCATTGTTTGCAGTGGAGTACTCGATCAATCGAGACCTTTTTTTTTTTTCTTCTAACCATGTATTAGCCATTTTTATGTCTCTCTTTAAAGCATGAATAGTTTGCCACCTGTGGTCCATTAACTTTCGGGTGTTCAATGACCTCACATGAGGATCAACAAGCATGAACACTACTAGTACACCAAGGTCTTTGGAGTTGATAACGACTCGACGCAAAACAGTAACGCCAACGCAGAAAGCGGGAAACGATTTGCTCTGTTGTTTAATTAGCCAGCGCCAATGTCAGGCGGCTCTATATGAGCCTCGACGTCCACGCAGAGAAGCCAGAATCTGGAAATAAGCACATCATCATGGCATTATGGAGAATAATAAAACAACAATAACAAGTTTTAAAAAAGTCCCTAAAAGTTATAGCATGACAAACTCTTGTGATCGGAACGGGCCTTCGTTTCCTTCCCACGCTGTGCGACTTCCTATGTCACTAATTCGGGCAGGCGATAGCCATCAGTTGAATGCTCTCCTATTTGGCGCTCACGCCTTTCTCCTTCCGTCACAGTTTACAATCAAATAACCCCTATGAAAACAACAACATCAACAACGACAATTGTGTATACAAAACAACAACAACGATATGAAAAACAAGAATGACAACATCAACAACAGTCTGCTGCTGATAATTGAAAGACCGCCCTAAAACAAACAACACAATGGGGTCGAAGGTGATGACATTGACGATAATCATGATAATGGATAATGCTCAACCAGTTTCGTTTTCCTGGTAACCACGTTACATTCACTGTTTGCCTAACATAGCTCTCGCACCTTCGCTGAAACAATGGAAATCCAACAGTGGCTTAGAATGCTAGAGGCCGGGAAAGCTATTGATGTTTTGTGTACATGTTTTTTTTTTTATTATTGTTCATCAGCAGCGGTGAAAGGATCTAAGCATTTGCACACCAGAAATGTCTTCTCTGTAGATCAAACTCAACTTTGTGGTCATTATCAGAATCAACTGTTAGGGGATTACAAAGAGGTATTCTAAGTCGTTTGATATACATGGTAAGAACCAGCCAGCAAGCAAAAAAAGTGATCGTTTTCTTATTTGAACTCGGCATAAACAGGCAAAGAAAAAGTAACCAAAAAGGAAAATCGGAAAAAAGGAGAGGAAGAAAGCTATCTCTCTAAGTTTACCTGTCTTGAATCTGTTAAAGGTATCAAAAGACATCGTTTTAGGTGGGAGGGGGATCAGGATGAACTGCGTGACGGTATTCTGACAGTAGCATCAAGTATTGGATATACCAGCATCGTACGTACTGATGAATTTATTGCTCCAGATTGATGACAATGTGTTGACCAAACCAAGACTGTCAAAGACACACTGACACGCGCGCGCGCGCACACACACACCCACACGTTTGTTTGAGCCACAGTTTCTGAATGAATCTTCATAAATCTGTAACGCCCCTTTCATGATCCTCTTACTTGGTGTCGCCGCGCCGATGGCGTGTTGCGTCGTGCAGCCGTGACTGTGCGTCCCGGGGAGGCGCCACCAAGTTCTTGTCTAATCCTGGCCTTCTGATACCTTTCAAGCCGCCTCAAATGACTTTCAGAGTCTGGTGATGTCTGCAAGTACATGCACTTATTTCATTCAACCTGTTGGTGAAACGGCAATATCACATCAAATCGAATCGCATCAAGTCAAATCAAATCAAATCAAAATTAATCATAAAATGTTATAACTTCATAAAATATGATATGACTTGGTGTAATATGATAGTATCATATTGTATTGTATGATATGATATGATATTGATATCGTATATCATATCATATATTTATTATATCATTATCATATATCATATCATATCATATCATATCATATCATATGTCATATCTTGTCATTTCACGTCATTTCCTAGAATACGATACCAGTAGTATCTCATTGATCATTTTCTTTTCGTCGATTACTGAAAAAAGTAATTGTCTTCTTTTCTAAAACATTAACAATATTTCACAATCTGTCTGAGCTGAAGTATGACAATATTTATTACTTAGTAGGTAGCTTGACCAAATAAATCTTTGTATTTACTCATTTGATTCATTGGTGGGGTATCAATTTCCGACTCAAACTTTGACAGATATTTTTGCAGTCTTCACACCTTGCTATAGCACATCTTTGAGGTCAGACGAACTACAAAAATGTTCACGAACTTTTAAAATTTTATGGATAAGAACACGATTATTCAGCAGCAGCTCGTTTTCATACATTGTAGAGACAACAGTCTATTTCAAGAAGTGAAAGCAGGTCCTGCCTCGAACCAGCAGAATCCGTATATTGTGGATCTAGTTTTCATGACGTCCCCTAAAAAGGAATAAAATAAAGCCCATAGATTAAACAAAATATCCAGTGACTTATCATAATTCATCAAGGAAAAAGACCTGAAAAAAGTCCTGCAAAATTTTACGTGGGTCTGTACAAACTATAAGCAACGTCAGAGAGAAAAGTAACTCTGTGCCGAGAAATGGAATGTTTCCGCTCCATGTCTGTAGTGAGAATGATTTGGGAATTCCATGAGACACCATCGACACTTGAGTTTGCACAGTTTCGTGACGTCATATTGAGGTTGCGTGTGGGTCGCCTCTTACCGCCATGACGTAGACAGATCTTGGCCTTTGCATTTCCTTGCAGCATTTCCCTTGAAAGCAAAGAACTACTCGTTGGGGGCAGTATGATTATGATTGACGTTATGCGATCCTCGGAACTTGTGTCGAGAACCGATATTTCATGGAATCATCGATCGACATCCACAAGCACAAATATACGCAGCATTTTACTCAAGGCATGATAAAGCATTATCAACCAGGGTAATGAATTGTTTAAATATATATATGCTCCGTGACTGAAGTAGATGAAAAGTAACATTTAGATATATTTCCTTTTACCTCAGACTTCGGGAAATCTCAGCCTTAGTAAGATGAAAACATTAAATGATTACTCTGCATATTGTGTTATTGTCATTGCTTTTATCACTTTCAAATGATATCGAAAATATACTTAAGATGAATTTATAGATCAAAGATCGATATTAATCATTATGTTACCATGTTGAGTTATCGTATGTTCAATCCGCAAAGGCATGGTGTGATAGAATTGTTCGCTAGATCATGACCTGTGTCAAAGGAAGGTCACCTTTTTTTTTGAGCAGTACAGGAAGTTATGGCTGAACCATTCACTGATGTAACTCAACACCTTCGTTCATTCATTGTCTGCCAAACTCCACTACGAACACGTTACTCGATAGAAGAAAAAAACCCCCAACAACTATTATAACAAACGAACAAACAACAACAACAATGCAAAAATTCAACTACCAAACAACGTCGATATTGCAAGCGAAAGAAGCATGCGTGCTTTCCGAATTTCCGCCACTGTCAGATCGTCTGCTGTACCTGAACGCTCCCGGCAGTGGCCTTCGGTAATCCTTCAATCAAGGCCCAGAAAAATGTTAATGTTCAACAGATCATTTTCGCCTTTTGTGGAAGAACAGAATCGTTTGCAGCCCGTGTGGTGTGGCGTGATCATCATCGCTCGCGATCACCAGGCTTGCGATGTTGCGTGATTAGTCACCTCGGCCATGTCTTACATGCCGGGTTGCAGGGGATCAGAGCTCGGGCAGCATTGGTTGATACCCTCCACAGCCCTCTTGATGAGTTGTGACAAATATTTATACATTAAACATATTGACGTATTGAAAATGACTGTTCCACACAGTAGCAGGGATGATGAATGTAAGTGACAAATCATTCGTGTTATTACTTTCTTTAAAACTAAAGCTGTGAAATGTTAACTTCTCGAAACATTTTAGTTCTTCAATGAGCTTCCATTAAAACCATCATCGAAACGTCTTTAAATAAAGTAATCGAGTAGCTAAGACAATTTGATAAATTGTCTACGTGTTACGTATTAGAAGTTGACGTCACGTGTTACGTATTAGAAGTTGACGTCACGTGTTAAAAAAAGGGAAGAATAACAAACCACCCCAGAGTACGCAATCATTTTTAATAAAAGTATTTCTGTCTGCCATGTTGCGGTCTGAACACCATTGATAATTTTGAAAGTGACAGTAATTAAACCTATAAAACGCTGTTAACCACGGGAATGAGTATTTAGCCTAAAACCGAGTCTCAATTTCTTAATTGCACAGTAATGGCAAGTGTAACCATTATGTTCTACTCTTTTCACGCAGGCCGCGCCTAATACGAAACTACGGTCTGTTCGAACGAGATAAGATAACAAAACCGTATCGTCTTCACTTACAATCTAATATTCATCAATATTCTGGATAATTATAGAATTCTCACGGATTCGAAGGCAGGGGCTTTAACAGTGCACCAATTGGCGCTTTGTTTCAGTTTCCAACACGTATGCTATGACGTAACATTGAGCAGTTATAAACGACTTTAAAACCAAGGAATGCAACTGGGATAGTCTTAAAAAGGACACGTGAGTCAATCAGGTCACGGTACACTTTCTTCTGTGGTCTGTTAAACCGAAATGTCAGTTTGCGTCTTCTCATATCTACTGCCGTCTTGTCCTTTGTGGGATTTGACCTCTTCATTGCACAATCAGTGGGCCAACACGTTCAGCGATAACATGCTAACTTAACTTTCCAGCCACGAACCTTTCTATTGTTCTCGTATTAGTAGATTTTATGTTACCACTTATACCTAGACTGAGTTAAAAAAATGATAATAATGGTATTAATGAGATTGGATTTCAGCTTCTAAAGGAGTAAGAGAACAGCCTAGTGTGATCTTGTCTTGTGCATAATGTTGTGTGTTATTTGATATTTATATTTAATGTTCGCTGAGTATGCATGTGCATGAGCTTATGCTGCTGTGTGTGCACGTCTGTAGGCGTGTGTGTTGAACTTTCAGGTCCATTGTATAACAAGGATTATTTCATTCAATGGAACTTCGTTTCCTCGCAACATGCTGTTGGACTTTGATGGTTTTTCCTTTTAACTTTCTTATTTTGTTGAGGGCTTATAGACAATGACCCATTATCATGTTTGATTTTGTGGTAAATTTTCTCACGATCTTAAAGGGCCCTATTAGGATTTTTTGTAATGTTTTCTTATGATTCAATGAGAATGAAACACATAAAACAAGACAGACTTTAAAAAAATGCATATTCCAAACAGTATTTTCAGCTAGACACATCCACATGTTAGAGTGCACACTGTTTAAATCAGCAACATCCCGATTTTCTCGTCTTTTTCTTTAAAATCGGCATCCCCTTTTGTCCAACGAAATGAATAGTAATACAAAGGCTCTAGGCACTGACTATTCGATTGTGCATATTTGTAAACAGGTCTGATGTTAGCGATACCCTTTCATGCCACAAAAGGGCCTGACGTGTGCAGGGGAACTTGTCGGTTTCTCCTCCTTCCCCTCCATTCATTCTTCCTGGTGCGAAGAAAAAAAGTCATTAGGTCTATAACGGGTTTGGAGTACCGCCCAAATAAGAAATCAATTAACGAGTCAAATAGAGCATCTTATACTGCTTTGCTTTCACCCTGGAGGCTCGCACCCGGAGATCTTGTGCGACTTCGTCCGATTTCTATCCGTCCATGAATCGGAACCGCTGGGCGGTGAGGACAAGAGCTATGGTCAATCTTTCTCCCTTCTTCCCATCTGCTCTATTTGTTTGTTTGTTTGTTTGTTTGGTGTTTTGTTTTTTTCGTCCATACATTGGCCACTGTGTTCGTTCAACGTTTCTCAGCATTATTGGAGAGGTTGAGCAAAATGAACACAAAATGAATGAATGAATGAATGAATGATCTTTTTTTAACGTATCTATTCATATCCGTTATATGTACAAATAGTAAATCCATTTACCGGAAAGAAAGAAGTCTTACATAGGGTTCTGTTCAACATGTACAAACACAATGCATATTCATATAACACATATAGTCTTATTTGTGTAAAATGGAAGTAAACATTTCTCAGTAATTTGTTTGAAATCAAAATTGAAAGTGAATGGTAAAACAGATAGTTGAAACCAGGGTCTTTCACACACAGTGTACTTTTGTGATGTTTTTACGTTTGTTGGTTGCTTTCTGATAACTCGAGCTTTTCATTCGCGATTGTTAGTCACATACCGGTCAGTGAATAGACAAACATGATCATGTAATATGTACTTTGATTTATGTATTCCAAGGAACCATACATTCTGAGAATATTCTCAACAGAACGAACATTATTGTGAGAGTAAAAAGCAAACGGTACCAAACGATACCAAGGACGGAACGATACCAAATGATAGAACGAAAGAGCTAACAAAAACTGATATCCGTTCGGCGCTAGGACATTGCATCACGTCGTTGATTCCGTTCTAGGGTCGGACCAACTTTGCCTATTCTTCTAGAAGGACATGAATGAAATCTGTCGAGCAACATAACCGGTGCGGGCGCAAGAATGCTGATGAAGGAGTTTACAAAATAACTGACCATTTCAACGTCGGCTTTGTCGGGCTGTTTACAAACAGAACATAATCGAGAATTTAATAGCACCCACTAATAAACAGCGGTCAGTCACATTCTAGCGTCTTCAATTTGTCGTAAAGGATATGAATGGGTTGGGTGAGAGAAGAATGCCTCTGCTATTTAATGCCAAACTGACTTCAATCGTGTACCGCGCGTCTCGTCAGACGTGTCCTTGTGTGACAAGCAGACGACAGGACCATCGAGATATTGGCGGGCAGGTTTTTCCCCCTTGACGGGTTTCCCCAATTCATCGCTCTTTGTCTCCCTGTCATTGTTGAAATTAAGACCTCTTGCACATCCCCTTCTGTTTTCGTTGAAATCTTGTCAGACTGGACAATGATTTCGGCCGGTTACAGTTGCCGGTGCGACTCTGGTAAAGTTAATCCAATGGTACCGTCAAATAGAAAATAAAGGTAGGGGAAAAAAGAGCAGAATGTAACGAGGAGTGTTCTTGATGAGCTTCCATTTGGCAAAACATCCAATTACACGACAAAGTTCGGAAACGGACTACAATTAGCCCTGTCAGCCTACCTATAGAATCGTCTCCCGAGTAGCCGAGGGGGGAGGGGGGGGGGGGGGGGGGGCAGGGGGAGGTCCTACCAAGGGCCCTGCAAATATTGTGTGATGACACCATTCAGACTGAATTCTAATAATTTTGTGCTATTGGCTAGTAGCCATGTGGGCGTAAAATCAATTTTGTTTACCAAATGCAGATTTAATTACCAGCGTGGAATGCGTGCGCTCAAATCGGCGGGTTACTGCAGTATTGATGGAGAAATAATTGTTATTGAAACATAAGAGGGTCTTGCATTCGGCAGGAAGTGACGTTAACAAATTATAGGCAGGTGATCGTGTCTAAAGGTCCATTTTACAGTGAAAGCGGTAACGATGAACCAAATATGATAGCAGCAGAAAACAATAGTGCTGAGATTGAGTTGAAATGTTGAAAAAAATTAAATAATTTTTTATTATAATCATCATTATCGTTATTGTTATTATTTTCATTATTATCATTATTATTATTACTATTTTCATCATTACTATTATTATTATTATTATCATTATCATTATTATCATTATTATTATTACTATTTTCATTATTATTATTATCATTATTATTATCATTATTATTATTATTATTATTATTACTATTACTATCATTTACAAGTTTACTCACGTTCGTGCATCAATTATCACTCTACACTTAATTGGGTTCATCGTTTGATCAATAACGATAAATATACTCTTATTCATGGTTGGGACACCGGTCCGGGATGAAGGAGTAGGAGAAGGAGAGAGAAGAGAAGTAGAAGAATGAAGGAGGAAAAGATGTCACCATGGTAACAGTGATTGCTGAAATGTTTGTTTAAACATAATTATGACGATTGTTGCAACCATCTGTGTTTCGCCACTAAATATCAGGCCTTCTTTTCGGTGCCAGGTAAAAATGGCAGAGGTAAAAATGTCAGAGGTAAAAATGTCAGAAGTAAAAATGTCAGAGGTAAAAAATGTCAGAGGTAAAAATGTCAGAGGTAAAAATGTCATAGGTAAAAGTGTCTGAAGTAATGACAGAGATTATGTCAGACGTAAAAAATGTCAGAGTTAATTATGTCAGCGGTAAAAATGTCAATGGTAAAAATGTCAGAGGTAAAAATGTCAGAGGTAAAAATGTCAGAAGTAATGACAGAGATTATATCAGAGGTGAAACTGTCACAGTTAAAGGACAAGTTCACCTTCATAGACATGTAGGTTGAGTGAATGCAGCAATATTAGTAGAACACATCAGTGAGAGTTTGAGGAAAATCAGACAATCCGTTCAAAAGTTATGAATTTCTGAAGTTTCTGCTTACTCACGGCTGGATGAAAAGTATACTATAGCTTGTGATGTCACATGTGTACAACGATATAAAGAAAGAATAAAGAAAATTCAACATATTTCCATTTTTCTCGCATAACAAACGAACACTCGACTTTTCTCTTTCAGAAGGCAGGGGGATAATATTACCCTCAACATTCGTCAGTGACAAGTCGAAGAAATGTGCACTTTATTCAAAAAGTAAAGTAAAGTTTTGTGAAACTCTCTTTTTATTTTCCTGATATTGTCGAACGCATGTGACATCATGCACTGTAGTAGTCTTCTCATCCAGCAATGACTGCGCAGATACTTCAAATATTCGTAACTTTTGAACGGATTGTCCGATTTTCCTCAAACTTTCACTGATGTGTTTAACTAATATTGCTGCATTCTCTCAATCCTTATGTATATGAGGGTGGACTTGTCCTTTAATTATGTCAGAGGTAAAAATGTGAAGAGGTATGAAATAATAACCTAGCCAGAGCAAACTGTATTTATCGAATTATCAAATCCAAACTGATTTGATATTAAGAATATTTAGGGAATTATGTTTTTAAAAAATTAGAGCACTCTCAGTATTCTGAGTTTGTTTCCAGTGCGATGGCGTAATCTGTATGTTCAGGGGAATATTAAATCAGCTAAGAGTCTATTAGGCCTATGGGAAATTATCATTACAATGTATTATTATTATTATTATCATTATCATTATTATTATTATTATCATAAGGGGGTTCCAACAATACCACAAACCCCTTAAACAGTATAAATCTACGCTGTTACGCCCAAGGAAGTTATCACACACACAAGGGAAAATTGGCGGTTTGCTTAGACAATGCCTTATTCACTTCTTCACACGAAACAGTTAAAAAAATTGAACAATAATGATTATATACTAGCCTGGACGTAAGCAGAATTCGTTTGTGTCAGAGTGTGTATGTAAGAGTATGTATATCTGTGTAGAAGTATACGTTAATACCAAAAGTGGGTTCGTGTGTGTGTGTGTGTGTGTGTGTGTGTGTGTGTGTGTGTGTGTGTGTGTGTGATAACTTCATTGGGCGTAACAACGTAGGATTATACTGTTTAAGGGGTTTGCGGCATTGTTGGAACCCCCTTATAATAATAATGATAGAAATGATAATAATGATAATAATTTCCCATAGGCCTGCTAGGCTCTTAGCTGTTAGCTGGAGACAAACTCAGAATATTGAGAGTGCTCTAATTTTTTAAAAACATAATTCCCTAAATATTCTTAAAATCAAATCAATTAGAATTTGATAATTCGATAAATACAGTTTGCTCTGGCGAGGTTATTATTTTGTACCTCGTCACATTTTTACCTCTGACATAATTAACTGTGACATTTTTACCTCTGACATTTTTACCTCTGACATTTTTACCTTTGACATTTTTACCTCTGACATTTTTATCTCTGACATTTTTACCTCTGACATTTTTACCTATGACATAATTAACTCTGACATTTTTACGACTGACATAATCTCTGTCATTCCTTCTGACATTTTTACCTCTGACATTTTTACCTTTGACATTCTTACCTTTGATATTCTTATCTCTGACATCTTCACCTCTGACATTTTTACTTCTGACATTTTTACCTCTGACATTTTTACCTCTGACATTTTTACCTCTGACGTTTTTACTTCTGACATTTTTATTTCTGACATTTTTACTTCTGGCATTTTTACCTCTGACATTTTTACTTCTGACATTGTTACCTCTGACATTTTTACCTCTGACATATTTACCTCTGACATTTTTACCTCTGACATTATTACACCGAACCTTTTTTTTTTCGAATTCCAAAACAGCGTGAGAAAAGAACTCGGCACAACTTCGTACTGTAAGAGTATATCATCATACAACGGCTCGTGTTCTTTAAATGTTGTCCCTATATCCAGATGTGAAGTAAAAACGTATATCCCTTTGGTCGCCTTGAGCAAGAATACAGCACTTTGATTGGTTACTGTATAACAGGACTTGAGTTGATTTGATTGACACACAAGTGACTACAACAGAGTTTGCGGTATCTTTCAGTGAACATGTTTAGTGTGTTTAGTATAGAAGAGAGCGAAGAGTTCAATAATATGTTATAAAAGAGAGCGATATAAGAGCCAAAAATACTTTTTGAATAGCGAATCCGAATGATGCTGCATTATCATTATGACTATGTGTGTTTGCGCAGCACGCAAATTGGCAACGCACTTGTCGTGTATCAAACAATGAACACTCTTCCGCATAATGATGTGGCTAATCGGATATGGTATCCAGATAGAAACAACAATAAGGCGTGGGGATTGGTGTTTCAAGGATCGGTTGGTTCGACGATCAAAATCTTCCCCTCAGGAAAGCTGACATGTCTGGAACATAAGAGATGGTGCTGCCAAGGCTGAAATTTTACGCGACATGAAATTAATATCCCCATGATGCGATGCGTTCGTGTTGATGTCGACTGTATTTCTTGGCACTCGTCTGCAAAGTTTCGGGTTGAATAATAAGAATGAAACAAAACAGAGGTTAGGTACCATGCGATCTCCAAGAGTCCACGACATGACCTCTCTGCCTTTGAAACAAACTAAATAAATTCTGGCAATTAACTACATGCATGGCCCTCTTTTAACCAAAACACACACAGTGGACACGCAGGCATCATCCACAACTTTCATCTCTACTGGGTCATGTAAGTCGCCGAAATGATTTTTTTTTAAAGATTAGATAGGAGTAAACCTTCAGGTCAACTTGCAATCCTCCCAAAATAAGAGCACAAATGAACACATAGGGACGTGATGATGAACCCTCACTCAATTCCAATATTGTTTATCTCCTTCGTCTTGCATCGCGTGACAGAGAGTACAGGGGCCGAGATGAAATCGTTTTGACCATTCCGTCATTTATCACCCAATGGTTTGCAGCGCTCCGCTCGCGGCGGAGGTAAACGTTAATAAATATTATTGGAACGAACGTTAAACAATGCCATTCTGGATACGGTGTGTCCGTTACGGTCCGCCTGCGCGAGATATCTGAAAGAGATTTCGGATTCTCAATCATTAGGAGTAATCGAGACCGGTGGAAACTAACTGGTTCAGCTGAAAGACGGTCCAAAGGGGAGGGGGACATTCAGTCTGTGAAGGAAAGGCAAATATCCTTTCACATTGAAAAATAATTTCTTTGCTTAGAAAATAATACTCATGCTAATCGAGTTCTTCGTGGAGATTCTAAAAGCAAACTGGAATCTCGTTGCTCCTAAAGCACGTTTCTGTAATCACGCCTTACCAATCTAATCGTGGCCCGGATGTGTTTTACAGTCTGGCTTTGCTCGATGGGAGTCTGAACTGTCTGCCTGAGGAGGTGAAACGCGGCTTGACATTGTAATCACTTCCGCCGGAACTGCTTGTACAATTTATAGTTACTTACTAGCGCATAACACGCATCACTGCATTTTTTGTTAAATTGCTGTTTTCTATTAGCAGTAGGTGAAAGGACTCTTTCCGTGTCTGAACCGTTCGTACACTGTAAGTGTAACCACGTTTAGAAACGTCTTTCCGAAACGTGATTACCAACACGCTTTTACGTGCTTGTGAAACCCCCTCTGATCCAGTTAGGGGGGGGGGGGGGGGGCAAGGGTTGGGGAGGGGTATGGGGATGGAAGGGGGAGACATGGTACATATTGTGGCTGTTTGAGATGTGTTGAGTTGGGCAGGCAGAAATAGTAAGCCGACCCACAGTTCGATAGTCAGAAGGGTCAGCAATAGCATTCAGTTGGCATCAAATACTTGAGTGAATGAATGAAAAGAAAGAGACCCCCTCCCCATAACACTTAAAAGCAACGATTCGTGAGTCCCATGGAAGGTTTGTTTTGTTTTTTGAGGCCAGCTCAAATGATATCTTCCATGTCAAACAAAGATATAATCCCCCCAAAAATATACCGCCTTGTGCTTGTGATAATTATCTTATCATCCAGTTATGATCTTATTGTTATCATTCTTCTTATTCTTCTCCTTCTCTTTGTTTTTTATTATATCATGAACATTGATTGTAATAAATTATTATTGCTATTATTATTATTATTATTATTATTATTATCATCATTATTATTATTATTATTATTATTATTATTATTGTTATCATAATTATTATTGTTATTTTTATTATTATAATTATTATTACCATCATTATTATTATCATTATTATCACCATCATCATCATTATGCCTATTATCACTGTTACTAGTATTATTACTATTCGCATTGCCATTATGACACGTATCATTGTTCATACGCCATCAGTCATTTACTGTTGTTCGAATTTTTTTCCCTTAGAATAATGTCACATGACAGAAATTTTTAATCCTTGTCATGTTTAGTGGTTTAGTGGTAGGGTAATTGATAGATGTCTGGAAGAATAAACATACCTGGACTATTCGAGATAGTTAACTGGATGGTACATTTTACACCCCTGACTAGATGAACGACCACAACACAATGCCACTAACTGCAGTGACAACAGATGGAATTACTGAAACTTTATTTGGTATTGCTAAAAATAACTTATCTTCACGCAACGTTGTCCCGATGAGGTCACGTGGTTGAAATATCCAAAAAGTACGATCTGTTCCATGTAACCGTATTGAGTGTATTCTAATAAGACAGAGAAACGACGATACTTCCTTTTAAACGTTTTGTCTTGTTGCTTACTACGACCTTTTGTTTTGTCTTCTTTGTGTTCTCAGGTTTAAGATGGTCCATTCTCCTAACTTATAGGCCTACTACTGAAGAGCGAGAAATGATCTATACCGACCATTTGTGGTTATAGCCCCAGGTGATTATACCAACAGTCGGCAAACGGTTTCAAGACGACACAACGCGGCATACGAATGGATAGACAGGGGTGTTAATAGACCTACATGTTGCCAAGTGTCTGAAGTCGTCACAATAGGATTAAGTCATCTCGTAGTCTCATAATATCTGTCTTGAAACCTTCCCGAACATCCAGGAGAACATCAGGGACGATCCTCTCTCCCCTCCTGATCTCGCGTCATAATGAATATGTATAGTGTAAACAAACCTACATAATTGCATACACAATGATGTATAATTATGATAATGTATAGGATAATGTACTGTATATGCCTCTCTCTGTAGGACATATCATACATAAACATATTGCCAATGGCATGAATGGGACAGAAAGGGTTAAATATCATAATATTCATAAACTCAAACACATATAAAGTTTTCTGATTTTAAATATATGTTGATATCGTATGAAAATGTATATACCTGTCTCTCTTAGAATATATATACCTACTAATATACATATTATGTCTGCTTGTTATATACGCTGATTTAATTTATACACGCCATAACAACCTTTACGAATTGCATGTGTTACTATGCTCTAACTCATGTGAGATTATTTCCAAGAGTCCGTCTGCCTTGTGTACGCGTAAACAGGCCAGCTTCCGAGATAATGCCCCATGATGAGTAATCATTAGTGCATCAAACATTGATCCTTTCATCCTCAGATGTCCCCTTGTTGACCTGTAGCTGTTTGAATTTGTTGCTAAGCAAATCTCCACGAGCAACTTTCGATTATTGGCAAGAAATCCCGACCAAGGAGATGAAATAAGGTGAAGAAGGAGGAGGAGGAGGGAGGGGGGGGGGATGATGCTGGCGTTGATTCGAAAAGGACGCGAGGGGTTAAGTCATCATCCAATGTTTCCTCAGTGCCTTTCCTTCGTAACCCCTTGCCTTCATCTCACCCCTGGCAAGCTGGAAAACAGGCTCTCCACACAGCTTCGTCTACATCTAGACGGCATTAGGGAGGCTCTTCGTCATCGGAGTGCGTTGCACGGACCGCGAGAATCAAAACGGTGCGGTGGTGTCAAAGAAAATACAGATGATAACCAATATACACGTTGTCAGGCCGACCGACACCTATGTACACCTCCCGCCGAATGAAATGATAATAATAATATTAGTTGACCTAATATTTGACGCTCGAGTTGAGGAGAGTGGGTATTATTAGCGCAGGGCCCTCCGTGCAAGCGGCTGGTTGTTTTGTTTCAACACTGGAGTGGGGGGACGTGGTGTGCTGCTGTACTGGTCGAGGTGTACCTCCGTGTATTTGCAGAGAAAATATTTAGCGTTGTGATTTATACGGCTTCGGCGCTGGAAAAACGGATGACTCGCCAGCTAAAGCTAACATAACTCTATTTGTACATTTTTTTCGTCTTCTATTTTATATCTTCATACAGTACGCACGGGCACACACATATCGCGGCTTATGAAAAGAGGAGCGAAGGAGTTACCCCCTGACGCTCTCATATAATAACTAAAACAACAAACAGGCAAATAAACAGACACTCTCGATTCTGTTGTATTAAGGTCTGATCCAACCTCGCTGAGGCTTCATTTTGGAGTTTGGGCCTGCCAGAGAAGATACTGCTGCTGGCTGGCTCAGGGGCAAGTTTTTTTTTTCTTTCTTTCGGAGGAGATCTCTATTTTCCCCGAGATAGCAGATGATGGTGATGCGACAGCCACTGCTTCTCGGGAGGTTTCGACAAGGATAGACCGGTATCTTCTTGTATTTGGGATGATGATACAAAGCGCGGATAGCTCACGGTTTGAGGAGGAGTAGAATTAAGATGCTACGGACATTACGACCGGTGTTTTCTTGAACGCGTGTGCGCCTCGCGCTGTGTGTGTGTATGATAGTGCGTACATTTTCTAATGGTCTCCACCGATCCCAAGCTCAAATTTCAAACAAACGCTTTGAAGAAGAAGAAGAAAAAATGCTCATATTTCCTGGAATCTGAACCATCTCTGTTTTCGCTGAATATCATGTGACCAAATTATGGTTGCCTGGAGGTAATGAAACTATTCATCAAATAGTCACGTGGATAAGATCTGCCAGAAGGCCGATCCGGATATAAAAGGAATATATTGCTCCACGAGAAACTGACTGGCGTCGCACAGTGCAGAGGTAAGCTTGTTGACCGTCGTGTGCATTCTGTACACACTATACAAAAGCGCCACAAACATACAAACACAAACGCGCACACACACACACGCACACAAGCACACAGTGCTTGCACACTGTGTATTCCTACTTCCCTCCTAACATGTTAGATGTTTCTTATTTATTTTGTTCTGTTCGACAATCGACTGCCTGGAAAAAGAAGGAGAAGAAGATAATAATGCATACATTTCCCGTCACACACGACAAAACGAATTATTCAGCTACAAGACGGAAATATGCGAACACTTAACGTGAACTTGCCCGGTATTCGTATTCGCTTTTAATTAAAGTGAAAGAAGGAGAAAAAAAATGAGTGCCGGGCTAAGTGAGTGAAAAGAAAAGGGGGAGAGAGAGGGGGAGAGATGGAGAGAAGGAGAGAGGTGTGAATTTCGGATCGCCCAAACCCAATCCGTGTAACAATAAACCCTCTCAACGAGAAATGGCTATGTATGGATTCAACGCGCAGCCTCGTTTTACGCCGCCGTTCTCGACTCGCTAACGAGCGAGCGAGACACAAACATTTTACCTAGCACCCTCTTACACTGCCGTCCATCCCTCATAACATTTGTACAGCGGAGATAGATTACACGATATATATTCCTGATTTTTTTTCTCTCTCTGTTCCCAATTTGAAGAAACTCCTTGACATCGCCAATGATCGTTTCCCTCTCGGAAGTAGGGGCATAGCCAGGGCTTGAGAAGATTGGGAGCTGAGGGAGAGGGTGGAGGAGGAATCAGTGTGATGTGTTGATCCAAAAATGAAAGAAAAGATAATCCGGGCAAGAATAATTGCAAAGCTGCCATTTAATTCCCTGTTTTTCCCAATTACTTGATACGATTTGTGAAGGGGGGGGGGGGGGTAATAGACTGCTATCTTTTAAAGTCATTTGATGGAGATTATTCATCTTTTTGTATGCTCATTAAAACACGGTAGAAATACTTTAGATACAGTATGTATATCTAAATTATTCGAAATTCGACAGTGATCTTTTTGAAATAATCACCGATTCTTATCGTGTATAAAAGCAAGGGCACCTTGAAGACTATTATCATCTGTGGTATATTCGAGTTACTACTAGTACGCAATGGAAATGTGAAACAAGATATTTCACTCCGATGCCTTAATCAAGTAGAGGGGTTGAGAAACGGAAGAAAAGCAAAGACGAGGTATTAATGATCCATTTAAATATAAACGCGGATTTTTATCAAAAACAAAGTGTCAATCTGGTTGCGATTCTCAACACCGTGGGAATACTTGATACAAATACAGTGTAGCAAATCAAAGTACCTATAAACCCTTAAGTGGGTATTTGAATGATATCTTCCAAGCACATGTGCTTTACGTGTATCGTTCGTATGTTTGTTTGCTTGTACGAGTATCATGTGTCATGTGTGTAGATGGTGTAAAATTTGGCGTGCAGTGCTTTGCATTGTCATTTAATCTAGGGCATCTGCACGATATATATATATATATATATATATATATATATATATATATATATATATATATATATTAGCTGAAACATATTATTTGCCCCAGGCCCCCAATGACTCCGCCTGACAATTTCATTTCATTTTTATTTAGTCTTCTTCTTTTCTTTTCTTTTTTTTTCAATTTCTTCGAGTACGTTATGATTTATCGCCGATATCTGACCGGCGAAAGCTTGCGAGCGACGGCGTTGTCAGGATAAAATTTCTAGCCGAGGTTGACTGAGGAGTTCTTCACAGCGCGGACATCATTATTCAAGCGCCTGTTTTGACTTGCATGATACTCAGAGTGAGTGCGGGATCGAGCCGAGAAATGCAACCGCAGCGGACCAGCATGCTTGAAGATATCCCATGGCATAGAGAGGCAACGAGAAAGAAAGAAAGATAGATATAAGACAGATAGATAGATAGGTGAATAGATAGATAGATAGATAGATAGATAGATAGATAGATAGATAAATAGATAAATAGATAGATAGATGGATATGTAGAGAGAGGGAGCGAGAGAGAGAGAGAGAGAGTGAGATAAGGAGATATGTATCTCTATAGAATAGTATTCATTTCTTATTCTTGCACTCGTCATATTTCTTGCGACTTTAAACAAGATATTTTCTACTTCATTTTCAGAAAATGAAATTTTCGAGTTCATTTATCACAAAAGACACAATACAACGTACAAAGGTTTATGATATCTATATAGGCCCATGTGTCTATCTATTTACTTATCTAACAATATTAATCAAGTACTCTATCTACATATCTGTCCACCTACAATGTATTTATCTACATTACATAACATACATTATATAAATATATACATATACAATGTATATATAATTATACACATTCATATACATATACATAATATGAAATATATTAATAGAAATACATTAATACGTGAAATAAGCATGATAAGGCATGGCGCGCGCGTTGCACTGTCCTGAGTTGTTTCATTATTTTACCTGAAAAAGCTCGTCAACAAGTATCATACCATCTCCAAAATATTACACTCCGCATTTACCAATCACTAGCGTTCCAGTCTGTCTGTACTATTAACAACCCTATACGTTATAGACAAGATAACGGGACGGGGTTTATGAAAGATAAAAGTATCATTATTTTTCAAATATTTTTTTTTTTTTTAATGAAATCAAAACATTCTTATAGACAGTTCTTTTGCCATGATAGACAAAAATAGCTAAACTGACGAAAGCGAATGAAATGAAAATGCATTCATTCGATGAATACACTACACAATCTTCAAGGATTTCAATATTCTAAATCGTGTATATTTGACGCAGCATCTGATATACAATGTTATTTTGAGGAGACAGGTTTTTGAAGAGACATCCTCTATATTTCAAAACAGGAATAAAAGACAGAGAACTCCTCCTATTCACTCTGTTTTGATTTGATGTACATAATTGACTAGTAATGCTTCGACACTTGAAAGTACAATGGGTCCATAAATTTTCATCTCTTTTCACTGTGCTCGTTAATAACCCCCTTTTTGTATAACTTGAAGAAGGATGATCGCATCGCAGTCGCAATCTTGCCTCGCCGAAGTCATCGAGTCTTCTAATCATTTCACTCGAGGCAATCCGATGATTGTCGACCATCAAGAATAGTCAGCTTTCTGTCATTTTAATACGTTTCTACCTTTTTCCCCACGTTTTTTGTTCTTTTTTTCAACCCTATTGCGCGCACATTTTGGCGCGTTTAAACTTGATTTAACGGGTGACAGGGGGCGCTGCATGCCGTTAATAGAGGCTAATGTTTACAGAAATTTCTGCCCAGAAAGGCACCGTAAAATTAATTAGAGCCGGCACCTGTACGACACGGGGAGGAGTAAGTAGGGCAGATTAGTCGTAATTCAAGTGACAGTCGATCGGTCGACGATGAGACGAATAGAGGGAGGGGGCGGCGAGAGGGGTTCGACAAAGTAGAATGCGACTGGAACAAGGGCGACAGACATTGGATAGGTGGGTAGATCTAAAAGACTTGCGCTTTGTCAAATTATGTTCCAATTCTCTCTCGTGCTAGAACCCACTGCATTTTCCCTCAAGAGACGAAGAAGTGCGGTGAAGGTTCTTTGTCTCTATGCGTTTGTGTTTGTGCGATTGTGTGTGTGTGTGTGTGTGTGTGTGTGTGTGTGTGTGTGCGCGCGCGCGCGAGTGTGCAATGTTGTTGTTGTTGTTGCTTATGTTTGCGGTGCCTGAATGGTATCAAGTGTCGCCATGCATAACTGACCCATTTAAAGCGAAACAATCTTTACGAGTATAGACGTTAAAAATATGTAGCTCGCATTTCACGAATTGCATTCATCCAAGTGTAAGTTTCATTGTCACGCACGCACACACGCACACGCACACACACACACACACACACACATACACACATTCACTCACATATACACACATGAATAATGTGAGTACAATTATTGTGCTATTGCTCTTTCATATTCATATTCTCTTTTTAATCCAGCATTATGCACTTTGATATTCACAAACTCGAAGTTTGAAGGGACCAATTTCAATCTCTTTTAGCTGGACGCGTCTTTTTATACCATGCATGGAGGTGGGGAAACCCGCTGCCCCTCTCACGTACCTGCGTATTTACCAAGAGCCGTACCGAACTTCAGTTGATCGCACAGTTTAGGCACCACTCGTTGTTTTCACGACTGCTCGAATTCTCAAAAGAGATCTGTAAAGATACGATTGAACTATTGCACATTATATTTCAAACGAATATTTCCTGTCGGGGAAAATTTAATGTTGCGTAATTTCAAGATTACGTCATTTCACATCTAAGGTAGATGAACCCTGTATGTCCGGGTTGAGAGAGGAAGTGGGGGGGGGGGGGGCAAGGGGCTATTTCCTTCTTTTACGACCTCTTTTATGTTGCCACATGTGTTTTTCAGAAAGAAAATCACAATCGAAACCTTTCACCTGTCTTATTCTCAACAAGATAGGTGTAACATATGAAAGACAACTTAGGGTGATTATGCAATAAACTATCATCTTACATTTTTACATACTTGCTATTTCATTCTGTTATCGCATCTACTTGAAGAAAAATGATACGAGATGAAAATTGATTAAACCAAGTCATCCCCATCGTGTCTTGAGAACAGTAAGATAGGAAAGTGAAACTTGACAGGAAATCACAATAGTTTTCCGAGAGTACAATTTAAAACCGTAAGTACGTGGATTCATTTTCCCCTTGTCAATAGATAGTCTTCAATCTTTCCTGGAGAGAGAGAGAGAGCTAGACGGATTCCATATCTGTTGATATAAGTTAAGGGATATACGCAATCCTTAGGAAGCTTGAAGGACATTTATTCAATGATTACAAACTCAATTAGTAATGAATTATGCGTGGGCTTTACTTGAAAGTTATATAATGAATAAGCTCAATAAGAAAGAATTTTGCTGGAAAGAGGTCCATCAATAAACTGAAGCAGACAAACGTGGTTCTTTCATACGAACAAAGTCTAAATCCTAAATGTACGATTGTGACATCATTGTTTTTCCCCCCTTTTTTTTCATGCAAGAATTCGTCTGTCTTCATTTTTGCGTGTGAACGTGCATCCACGTCCGTGTGCATGCGTACCTGTGTTTCCGCGTGGGCAGCACTTGGAATACAAAGAAATAACAGAGTGACATATGAATAATGTTCAGTACATTCCAACTCTCCCCCCCCCTTTTTTTGATGGGAAAGTGGGGGGGGGGGGGGGCATCAATTTCGACAATACCAACTCCGACCCAACACCCAAATTTGAAGCAGTGTGTGGTATTATAAAACCAGCAAAATAATACACTTTCAAAATACTCTTATTTCACGATATTGTTTTGGTTAAATTATCTGTAGATATATTCCCAATTGATATCAACGACACAGAATAAAGAATTAAAGATGATAAATAAATGAACAGAATTTAAAAACTCTAACATTGAGGGCTGGTGCAATACTTTGAGATAAAGGCGGAAGAAAGGTTGTTTTAAAACATGTTCCTTCAACTAACTTTGTCAGAACACTTCTCCCTCACGAGAATAGACAATCTAGTGGGCTGGTATATGGATATCCACTCTGCTGAAAACCACCAATAAATGTTTGTCTTGGTCATCAAAAAAAAAAAAATCCGACATATCCTAAATAAGCGTCTCTATAATACTCCTCGTACTACGATCACCTAATCTTAGGGGGGAATTGGGTTAAAATAGATCAATAGATGCTACGAAACAAGGAAGATGGAGCTGGAAAAAGAGTTATGTTTATCTAGGCCGCGTCACAGCCCGGCTAAGATAACAGTCTCCTCTTACGAGCCTCGAAGTTCACTCCCCTCCCGGTTTTTTGGCGCACAATTTTGGCTTTACAGTTATTATGTTGATACAGACCTTGTTTGTTTTTATATAGTATTCATTTTTTTTCCTTTTAAGCAGATGAAGAACGAATCGTGGTTTGCAGAAATTTGAGGCTTTCGATTCTAGTCCTGATGAGCGCTGGATACATGTATAGATATTTTGAGTAGATTTCAATTTCTTTTTTTTTTCTAACTGAATATGAAAAATCTTTCAAGGTGATGACCATTAGATTATGTTACAACTCTAGATATTAAGATGTTACTTCAGTATTTGATGCTTAAAGAAATGCATGCTGACTTTTATTTCTTTCAAACTGTGGTTCGTTTGGAACTGAACTTGGAAACGCACTTGTCGTGTTGGGTTCATCTCTGTCTCAAAAGATTTGTGTCCCCTCATCAATTGCCTTTTGAGAGCCCTTGTGTTATACAGGACAATCGAGAGGCATGAGATGTAATATGTTTGTTTGTTTGTTTGTTTATTTGTTTGTCTCATTTTTGCTCAGGAGAATATGGCTGGGTAGCCCATATTCAGCTGCACTAGCTGGTCTTCCATGGGGTCCAGTTGGATGTGAGGAGGGACCACTTCACGGGGTTAAACACCCTACTTTTTGCGATGAATGAATGAAGCAGGATCTTTTACATGCATGGCATGCATGAGTGGTGACTCTCTAATACACGGGACCTCCATTTCATGTCCTGTCGGAGGGACAGAGTTTTTGCCTCTTACTATAGAGGGGACGGTATGATCACATACAACATTGCTCAGTGAGACTCGGGAATCGAACCTGATTCATATGGCTTGGGAGGCAGACGTGCTACCGAGTTATAGCCAAAATACCGCCATATGGAAAGATGTTGGCAAAGACACATAAATCAAAGTCATGTTCTTCCATAATTATAGTCTACTTCTGATCTTAAAGTGAACAAATATCGCATAATGCAAACACGCATCACAATTCTTTTCCTCTTATCAGCGTCGTTCATCACAAGATGAATTACATGCTATCAAATAACATGAAAAACGTACAACTTAAAATCGTGGGAAACTGATTACACTTTTGAAAATTATAGCTTTTGACATGCAATATCCCATGGATGAAATGGAAGCGTGAAAGTGCATGGCAAGAGGAACGCAATGAACGATAGAGACAATGTTAGAAATACTCAACTAAAGGTGACATGTAGTCGGTAGCTCAGTACGTGACTTTGTCGAGTTAATTGTCAAACGGTATAAGTTCACCGTGCAATGCGTTGGCTCTAATTATGTTCAAGCACCTGCGAACAAAGCCTGAAAGGCTCTCGAAGAAGAAGGCCAATTCCTGCTTCGCATGTCTATCATGTTTTGTTTCTAGGGTAGTGACGATAAAACATTTTCCCACCCACTTCTCCTCAGTGCCTGGCCAGGGTATATATACTGGCTATTCCAACAACTTCCTGAAATGGAGTGTTCTCTATATAGTTTACACACACACTTTGCGGGGGTTCACGTTTTCAGTCCAGGTTTCAGTTTTAGGATTTCGAATATTATAAGTATGAGTTAGAATAGACAAGTAATTCATTGAATCGAAATTGGCATTGCATCGAACTAACATGGGGGCGACACAAGTTTGTTAATGTCTTGATGGTGACTCAAATATCCTAGATTGTACTCCTGGGGTTATGAGACGCTGTTTAAAATGAACTTCCGGGGTCCGCAGTTTTGCTATTTTTTTGGTTAAGCACCAAGCCTTATGTATTTTGATGGAAATTCACGTGGGAGTTGAAACCATGGATAGATTAGGATTAGGACCGTAAAAAGAATATAATTTCTCTCGCGTTACATCATCGCATTTATCGTACACACACGTACAAAGTGCACACATATTTATAGAATTTATGTGATAGTTAAGGTATTTTAAAGGCTGAATACACGACCTAAATATGGGTTTCTGATGATGGAATATCGGGTTATACTCCTTTGTACTCTCGGTGTCAGTACCTCGTTCCAATGTTTTGGGTCTTTTTTTTTTGCAACTCATTCAATAGATTTGTCGACACTAGTCCCAACAGCAAACACATCATTATTGATGTACATAGCATATCTTTTTCACATACCTTCTTTTATGAATTGATTACTCATAGTCATATCATTCTGTGCATGTACACGCTGCTTCTGATTTTACACAGTTCCACACCTCACTCTACACTAACCACCGAGCCTTATTTCGAATGTATTCTTGCTTTATTTGTGGTAAACTGAGCTATTAAGTAACCGTGAACGTGAACCGTGAACACACTCACAATCGATGAAATATTAATCAAACAAAACATAAATAACAAGTACACTGTAAAAACTATCGGTATTAGATTTAACACCATGGGTGTTAAATCTAACACCGATCAAACTTCAATAGAGGACCACACCCACAAGTGTAGAAAATGCACTGTGATGGTGTTGAAAAGTGTTCACCTGACACTTCGTGGTGTTAATTTGACACTGTACCTGGTGTTATTTTGACACTGTACTGGTGTTAATTCAAAAATGACACCACATGGTGTTGATTTGATATTTGTTGGTGTTAATATCAATGGTTTAACACCCGTCCAGCTTCAATAAGAGACCACACCAGCTGGTGTTACTGTGTGTAAATCTATTTTTCACATTTTTTTCAAAAATCTAGTATTCTAATGTAAAATTCTTGATCGTCTTGTTTAAATTAAAAATCAACAAGAAGTGCAGTTACTAAGAAACTCTTCAAAAAACGTTTTATATTTGGAAATGACACCCGGAGGTGTTAATTCAACACCATAAATGAGCACCGAAAATTTAACGCCAGCTCGGTGTTCACTATTTAACACCGGACTTTTTGCAGTGTACTTTGGCTACACATATCATACTGTTACAAATATTTTTCTCTTTTATTCATTGTGTGATTACAGAAAAGGATTCAGACTTCATTCATTTTCGCTCCTTCTCTCTTTCTCGTCTTACTCTTTCTATACAAGATTAAAACTCTCACATTTCGCACCCGAGACAAACCGGCTTAATCTGGAGTACAGAGAAAAAGATAATGTTTTCTGTTCTAAAAGAAATCCTATGAAATGGGGGGAAAAGTCGTTGAATGGAAAAAAGTGCTGTTAACAACAGAAGGGCAAAAGAAGGGGGGGGGGGAAATCAGAAAAAGGAGGGGCGTTCTGACAAAAAAGTCGAATAGACAGCTGAGTTCAGTTCAAGCTTTCTAAATTTCCTGCTGTTATTGATCTAAGAGGATACAGGTTTCATTCATCTCTTTTACTCCAAACGCGATGTAACCGCAATGACAGTTTTCTTGGCGTGCTTCTCAAATGCCCAACATTATCTTCCGATAATAATCTGGCTCAGCTGCAACGGATGAGCCGTAGAGGACTTGATCTTCGCTGAACAGAAATATTCTGCATGGTGTAAAATTGCCGGTAAGTGCAGACACTGCATGTATACTTGGCAAAAAAAAAGAGAAACAAAAAACTTTGTCTCTTTGAACGATGTACGGCGCGGTGTCTGAAGATAATGATGCACAAGTGAGATGAGGAGAGATCATATGGACGCCAAAGAGATTCCCCATCGAACTCTCAACAATGGAGCCCGCTTTGCCCTTGTCTCGCCTTCCCCCGTAGTCCGTGTCAAAGAGCTCGTAGGTATTCGCGTTGAGACGGGGAAACCGGGGTGCAGACACGGCGACAAAATGGAAAGGAACACCGTTTCTGACACGGTGCTAATGAATTGGGTTTGCATCGTATAACAATCTCTATCCTTTCACTGCGGTGTCGAACTAAATCGCATGCATTTATCCATATACTACAATGGACAAAGAAAAACAGTCTCCATTTTCATTCCTCTACATAGTCATCTGACGATATTCAAATTGTGTGTACATTGCATTCTATATCTTTATCCCTGTAAATTCTTGGCTGTGTGTGTATATGGTCCAGGGTGGTGGAGGTTAGCGGGAGGTGTATAGTATAGTTGATTGTCTGTGCGTTGGCGTTTGGGGATTATTCAGCAGAAAGTGTATTATATGCAGACGGAGTAAAAGGATAATTTGGCAATCAGCAATCACTTTCCACGAGTGTGTTAAAACTTTGGCAAACACACTAGTATGTAACTCTGTCTAAGGTGCAGATATAGAGAGAAAGGGGGAGGCTGAGGGGTGTCAGGGAGTTACTGACGGAGAAAACGACTGAATACTTTGAAATACATCATTATATAACCATAATTTTAATCTTACACTAGAAGATAGCTGTTGGTATATCAGAAAACAGTATACACACATATTCCCCTCTGCTTCGATCGTTTTAGTATAAATACAAATCCCGGGATCTTGATTTTGATATATCATACTAAACTCCAACCTGCAATGCGGGCCTCGATATTTTTGAAGTGGCATGAACGCAATGAAAATAATATTGAAAGGCTTATTCGAAACCGCGCGTAAACTGAGCGCAGGAAATCGACAATTCATGGTGTTTGTTGAAGCCGACTTTCTTATTATTCGTTTAGCGAATTGTAGGGTTTGATTATTCAATGGATAAAATAATTTCCTTCGAGCCGTCGTTTCGTTTTGACTTCTAAGCTTTTCCTGAAAGCCGCGTTATCACGTGACATAAAAACACAAAATGTGTTATGAACGAAAACACGACGCAGCGAAGAACTCCTTATATTTTAAATGCTTGACGTTCCACCGAACAGAAGTGTGCGTTTCGTCGGAAAGAAAAGAAAAAACAAACAAACAAACAGAAAAAAAGAGATATCGTATTCTGTCAACAAAAAACTCGTCTTTTACCATCATTATTTCCTCTTTTCATATAAGTGGGATTCTAGTCACGTGGAGATAATGTAGTTACATATGGAGGAGATTGAAATTGTAGGTGGACCAATGAAAATTTAATCAGAATGGGTCACCGAAGGGATATAAATCAAAGACAGCAACAAAAACGAAGAGCAGTGAAAAAAAAGCATTGCGCATGCGTGATAAAAGTGGCAGAGAGAGAGGGGATGGGAGAGAGACTGATAGTCGGACAAAAATGACACACTTTATTATAGACAAACGGATTTTGGCCTACGTCGTGGCATGAAATTGTCTCATTGAGAAGAAAAAGAGAGGCAAGGAGGACAGTGAGAATATGAGAGACCCAGAGATAGATAGTTAAATAGATAGATAGATAGATAGGTAGATAAAGAGAGAGAGAGAGAGAGAGAGAGAGAGAGAGAGAGAGAGAGAGAGAGAGAGAGAGATGGAAAGATAGACATTTAGGTAGAGACATAGATAGATAAATAGAGAGAGATATAGATAGAAAGATATAGATAGATAGATAGATAGAGAGAGATAGATATAGATAGAGAGATAGAGAGATAGATATAGATAGAGAGATAGATATATATAGAGAGATATATAGATAGAGAGATAGATATAGATAGATAGATAGATAGATAGATAGATAGATGGATGGATAGAGAGATGGAAAGATAGACAGTTAGATAGAAAAAGATAGAGAGATATATTGATAGCTTGAGAGATATAGATAAAAAGAGATAGATAGAGAGATGAAGAGATAGATAGATATATCGATAGACAGACAGAGAGAGAAGGGTGAGGGTGAGGGAGAGACGGGGAGAAATGAAAGAGGACAGGCTTAATGCATCGATGCCTCTTTTCAAATCATCATATTGCATGCTATCACGGCCCGTTTGGCGAACTGAAGGTGATTTTACGCCTGATCACCAGGAGCTAGAATGGGAACACCAATTTCAAACTCCACAGACGTTCTCTAATAACCAATGATATCAGTCTCGCAATTTCCATCCCTCTCCCTCCCCCCCCCCCCTCTCTCTCTCTCTCTCGGTCTCTCTTTCTCTTTGTTATTCTTCTTCCATTTTCTGTCTGTCCTTACATCCCTTTCCCCCTCTCTAAATCTCTTGGTCTCTGTTTATTCGTTCTTTTTTTCCCTCGCATTTTCGCTGTTGTCTCCATCTTTCTTGCTATCATTTTAAAGCTGATCGCACTGTCTTTTCTTGCTCTTACACGGAAATTAAGAATTGATGGGATGCTACTTAGGGTGTTTAAGATATCATTCCCCCTCTTTTTTTTTAAACTGAAATACAATAACATTTCCCGCTCAAATCAGTTTGCGCTTCGACAAGGAGAAACTTGCATCACAAAGATTGCTTTGCAGGAGGATTGTACGTAATAGCTCGAGGAAGTATAAGTACGTGCATGACAGCAGTAATAATGGAAGTGACTAACGTTTGATTGCAGTAATATTGCAAGCAGAACATCGGACACAATGCCTGAAAAAAGAAGAAGTTTTGAATCTGTCTGAGGAAGTACGAAGTGCGTGTGTATATTGCTGTATCTATACACTCGAATCAAACCATGTGTCACATGCAGCATACAAACATGTGGTATAGTAATCTAACGAGCCTGATGTCTACATGAGTTGACACTGCGCTGTTCAGATGTGTGTGTGTGTGTGTGTGTGTGTGTGTGTGTGTGTTTGTTTGTTTGTGTGTTTGTTTTTGAGTGTGGATAGGGCATTCTGTACAGCTTGACGAAATTTAAAGCTCCTCTGTTTCGATTAAGATTTACGTGTCTCTGGCTGCAGTCTTTGAGGACAACAATTGACTCGGTTTTGATTGCATTTTACACCATCCGTAGATAGCAAATCTTTGGTGGAGGTTAGGTCTCCCTTAAGCCATGCTCTCTGAGATACGGGTGACTTACATAGACAATATTATATGTCAAGCCCATCCACCGTAAGCAGCGACTTAACGCAAATCGGAGGAAGGTTGCCAATTTAATTGTAACGAACCATCGGTGGAAAATCCACCTTTCATGCCATGAAAGAGGGGGAAAAAAACTTGGCTGGCGCCTCAATACGAGAATCGACACGGTCGACTTCACCTGTCTTCGATCGGTGTTGTGCAGTGTTGTGGGTGATCGAATGCAATTGCGGCACAATTGGTATATTACGTTCAGCAGACTCAACCAGCATATGTGTTGTCTTACGCAATTATTTCTCCGACAATATCACAATTCTTTCCGTCTTTCGACCATATATTAGCTACTTTATACAGTGCCGGCAAAATATGCGCATTTAGTATTAAAAAATTTTTACAAGTTACTAAAAACAAACAAGTAGAAGGTATTGAAACTCGATATTGAATTTCGATCTCGACAAATCACAACTCCAAGGACGATGCTAAACACAGATGACGAGTTAAAATGACTGCAGATCCTGTTAAGACTCTGGCCTGTGTAAATAAGATGACATTTCATATAGGAAGCATTTTTATGTGTATCATTTATCTATTTTCATTCAAAGATATCAACTGAATAGCTGGTAAGCAAACAAACAAACCTATTAGCAGAGGAAAATAAGATAAATTCAAATTTGTTATGAATAGGTTTTAGCATGTAAAATAAGAAGAGGTAACAGAGAGTAATTGGTTGTGATTGCTGCGCATTACAGTATGGAAACCGCTGCGCGTAGTTCATGTCTAACTCCTTACACAATTTATCAATAGATTACATAAAAGTAATTTTCCCGCGTGTGCAATAATAATGACGTCTGCTCAAATCTCTTTACCCCTCTCCATATCGTAGGGAAATTGCTTGTGTAGGCCTACGATATTAATGGAATTTTGAGCCGATGGTTCTGAGGTTGATGTCTTGCAAATTGACTTCCATTGTTTTCTGAAATGTGACAGTATTAAACAGAATGCTTTTGTCACATCTTCATTGTGTTCCTAGAGGCAAAACAAACAAACAAACAAACAAACAAACAAACAAACAAACAAACAAACAAACAAAAACAGACAAACAAAGAAGCTTCGATTGTATCTTTTTATAACATTAATGCCATTTCAGTAATAACAAATGAGACATGATGCTGCCGTCACTATTATCATCAATGCACAAACGCATCGACTGCTTTGAGACAATCACTGTTGATTTATTTAGCGTAGGCCCCTACTGGGCACTGTTGCATAAAAGTTGAGATCAAAGTCAAAAAATCAAACACAAGTCTTTGAATACTCCATTATAATTGGCTGATGCCTGACTTATGTTTGAAATTCTGACCTATGTTTGATTTCATCCTTTTATGCAACTGGGCCCAGCTGATGATTCCTAGTGGTCATAGCTGCCGTTGTCTTATGACTGATTTCATAAAATATTCACCCAGGTATTTTGCTTTTATTTCAACAATTTCCTTCAAAATGATGTCCCAAGTATTATCTATTCTGTAATGAGGGGACACCCGTATTGGTTTATTATGAGGAATGGCCTCGATTATAATCACACACTGAAGTGATGGTGAGCAAAACGGCGAACATGTTGCTCTCTGTTTGGAGTTGTTTTAGTGAGAAGTTGCATGTTTACAGGTAGGTCCAACTTCTGGCAAACCGCAAGAGGGTCTACACCTCGACATAATACCACACATTGTGACTGCTGGAGAGGGGAAGAAAAAAAAAGGAGAGCGAATTATTATGCCTCAAGTCACCCTTTCTTTTCCTGTCGAGGACAGATCACATAAACGTTTACACTAAAATTCACTTCTCCGCTTTATACGCCCTCTCTGACAAGACGTACAAATATTCCGCCGAAATCAGCAGGGGGAGTTTGAGCCTTGCCTCCAGTCCCCGAACCTTCTGCGGTAGAACGTGCTGTTGGTTCGCCCACATAGCTGGCGCAGCGAGCGGTCCGTGGCTGCTCTCAATGCCCGCCCGTCTTGGCGAATAAATGACTCACATCCGCCTCCTCGGCGGCGATGGGTCTCTTCAACAATCGCGACACGGAACGCGCGCACACTGAGAAAAATCAGCGCGAAATTCGTGCCATCCCGAGCAGTTTCTTTTCATTGTCTACCCTTTCGCACACTATCGCATTATTGGAATATGCAACATTATTAAACGGACCAGAAAAAGAATAGGTAATCCGGTTAGACGCGCCGTCGCTTCGCCTATATTCTTCACAGTTTGTTTAATAAACCGGACGGCTTGTACCCTTTTCATGAGATCTGCAATTATTGTGCGAATTTTCACAACTCGCCGAGATTGATTTTGCGAGTTTGGATTACCCGCCCCGTCCATACACGGTGTTATCTGCAAAACAAATATCAGCCGATACACATTCATGGGGGAGCTTTCCAGAATGGCGTCCTGTGACACCAATGCACAGGTTTCCACTGCTGTATATTCATCAGTCATATCCTCGTAATAATCTCACAAACACACACATATTGCAAAGACACAGTATATCATGCAGAGCGCCTAGGTTGATTAAAACTGTTGTAAATGTTTATCATAGCAACAAAGTTTGTTTAATTTCAATACATCAAAATATAACCAATCGAGTTACGCATTCTGTTTGCAATCGCGTAAAAGTATAAATCATCCCCAAGATGGATGTTTTACTTAATCTAATTCATGGAAAATGCAAATGTCGAAAGCAGCAATTAAAAGCGCCAAATGCAAACTGTCCGGTGCGCGGCGTGCGGTACGTGTTGTGTCGTCCAGTGTCATAGGGTCGAATACGTGTTTCTTGTCAACCTCTAGAAAGTGGAACAGATCACGAGCTATGACCATGTAGGACTTAAACCCGTGGGCATTCCTTGTCGATTGTACAATCCTAGAATCATTCCAAGGCGTCCGTGCAAATCTTGATGAGCATAAATGTATCAGAATACATCGGGATAATGTCTAACCAAGGAGTTTGAAAATCATTGGTCACACCGCCTATATACCTTAAGTCCCTGACGAATGTGCAGAGTAAAATGTGCGTTTATAGCTAGCGCTCTCTCGGTTTCTATTGAGCAGGATATCAGGCCTTTAAAAATAGGGGCAAGACTCATACAAAGTCTAGATCCTTCTGCTATATCATTAGTTTTCATCCAGCGCTTTCGAGAAAAAAAAAAAAGATACATAAGAGATGAGCACTCTAATCTTGAACGTAGATATGTAGAAAAACATTAAACCACGCATACTGTCTTTGTTTTTACATGATACGTGATTAAAATGTTACATTGCGCACAAATGAATGTCTTTCAAAAGAAAAGAAAAGATAGACAAAAAATTAACATCAATGGTTTTTCGTCATGCATAACTGGTTTGTTAGCGTTGCACTGGATTGCACTTATACCCCACGTGCTACCAATTGCGATGTTCAACAATCTGGCTTTCCTCTTCATGGTTTTTAGAACCCATTCTCATTGAGACATCATGATGTCGAAGTGGTTTGGAGAAAAAAAAAAGTGTTTTACGATTGGTCTCATCTCTCCGGGATCCAAATCCGTAAAATTTATGGTAAACAAGGAGTTGCGATCGTAGAGAGGCGCTTTGAAGAACAGAGTGAAGGTATGTATTCCGGTCTAGCGTGTGAAGGGGGCATGCTATGGGGGGGGGGGGGGGTACCATCAGGGGTGAGAGGAGATCACATCGTTTGGCACGACTGACCCGGTCACTGCCGGTAGCGAGATGTCCTCCAGCGGTAGGCATAGATCTCCACCAACTCTCCAGCGCCCCTGTTACTACCACTACCACTTCCACTACCACTACCACTACCACTACCACTACCACTACCACTACCACTACCACTACCACTACCACTACCACTACCACTACCACTACCACTACCACTACCATTACCACCACCACCACCACCTCCATGACCTCTCAAGCTATTGCAGCTTTATGGACTAACCATCTACGCATCACAATTAAATAGAGATGTACGCCCGAAAGTAAGAGAATGAGATAAAAGCGCAGGATGACAACGAGATGATAATGATATCAGCGCAGCAACTAAGTGTGTAAAGGAAACTCACTGTGATCATTGTCAAATCTTGGAGACTTATAACAATTGTAAATGCTGCTAAATGTTGACTCAGTTATTAAGTTTTGCCCAGAGCATTGAGGTCAATCCAAGTTTACACGGATGAATGATTGTCATTGTATTGCCAGAACGACAATGGTTCATCCGCCTATATACAGCATGTGGCTTTTCCGACCCCTAACCAGCACTAGAGAAGAATTTGCTATATAACTGTATATTTGTACTTTTTTTATTTTGTTTTTCTCTTATGTTCCGGTCATTGTTGTACCCGTGCTCCCCTTCTCAATCTTAAACTCGTTTTTAACCGGGACCTACGCTCAACAAGCTCGCTTTTAAGTAGGTTCCTTCATATTTCTTTAGCATTCATTCACAGATTCCATACTTAACAGATCGACCACTATTATGTTTTACATATTTGCAATATTCTATGTATGTCATGTATTTCATTTAATTTTGTTATATATGATGTAATTTTTCATCGAGAAATATGAAAATAAATTGAATTGAATTGAATTGAATTATTATCATTATTGTTCACACTTACGTTTGTAATGTTATTATCAATAATTGTTGTCATTGCTATCATTACAAGTAAAACCATGATTACAGTTATCATCATCATCATCATCATCACCACGACCATAATAATGATAATGATGATGATAATAATAATAATAATGATAATAATAATAACAACAATGATAATAACAATAATTGATTTATTATTGTTATATTATTATCATTATTATTATTATTATTATTATTATTATTATTATTATTATTATCATTATTATAATGATAATTATAATAATAATAAATCAATTATTGTTATTATTATTATTGTCATTAGGATGAATCGGGTACTTCGTAACTTTGAGCACATTTTTGAAAGAGTATACCCATCAAACAGAGAGCTAGTGTGACAGAAGGCGACGGTTTGAAATGAGAGGGAGAGAGAGAAAGAAAGAGATATAGAAAGAGAGAGAGAGAAAAGGAGAGGTAGAGATAGAGATGGGGGTCTTCTTTTTGAAAGGGAAGGGGTTAACCTCACTACTCTAGTTTCCAATCAATAATTGGAATCGCCATTCGCCCGAAACCGCTGGGAAATCTGCGTGGATTCATTCATTCATTAAAACAACGTCTCCGATCGCACAAGCAAAACAAACCCCTGCACGAAAGCAATGCTCGCGAGAGAGAAAGGGAGAGATAGACAGAGAGAAAGAGATAGATAGACAGACAGACAGACAGAAGGAGAATGAGAAGACAAAACAACACCAACAATGAAAAGGAAGCCTGCGCATCTCCCTATCCTACACAATCAAATATGTATCATGCTACTTAACGCAGACAATGCAATAAGCATTGTATTGACATAATTTCTCGGCGCAGTAATTAGTGTAATCGTATTTCAAGGCTGTGTTAGCCCGCCCTTACTGCCTTTGGTTAGCGTGTCGGTTATTGGGAATACGCAATTAGCTCAGAAGATTAGTAAATTAGGACGGGCTACGAGCAGCCCTGACTGCCGCTCTTACAATACGGCTTGCGCGACCAGCGATGAAACTCTCTTCTTTTCTCGACCTCGATCTCTTAAAGGATGTTGCAGGTTGATCAGGGAACTGGTAGTGTGCTCCTCGAGGCAGAGGGGGGGGGGGGGGAACAAGATGAAGAAAGGAAAAATAACACGAAAATAAACAAAGCAAATCTAAAGAGAACATACAAAACAATAGGACGATGAGCGGAAATTTGAAAGCGTCATTTCCAAACGACTGCACGACCGGTACCCGGACGGCATCGATCGCATGGACCTACACAACGTACATCCTGTGAAATTAAGACATCACTGTTCGGAAATGAAAGTAAGGATTAACGGTGTATGAATATAAGGGATAAAAAGTAATTGGAGAGACAGAAAAGTATACAATTTATATAGAATGCGAAATGGCATTACAAGATATAGCAAGAAATAAAACCCTTCTCATCTAGTCATAATTGTTAGTAATTATATTATAATATCCCGAAATCTTGCTGTAATGCATTGTATACAGTGCTTTGCTTTCTTTTTCATCATTTCTATGAAAAAAAAGTAGCAACCAAACAAAATTCAGCAAAGACTTCAGGAAAGGCCATTACCCTGCTGAAAAGAGCACATTGTCCCACAGTGTGAACTGCAATGTGAATCACAGTGTGAATACATTGTGAACACAGTGTGAAATCTCTGCCCACTGTTAAATTCGAGCGTTTTAACATTGCGAACACATTGTGAATCATCGGCTCACATTGTAGGTCATCAATTCACAGTGTGAAACAGAACATTACTGTGTGAACAGACTGTGAAAATCCACACCACAGTGTGAAATCACCTTCACACTGTTAAATTCGAGCATTTTCACATAACCGACTATGTGAACACACTGTGGGACACTGTGTTCTTTCCAGCAGGATGGTTGACTTGAGAGGCTAAGGAATGTCCCGCCTCATCTCATTTGTCAAGGAATTGTGGCCAAAAATTACAAAACTTTAAAAATTATCTTTTAGAATGCCCCATTTTAATATCAGATCTGTTGTTTTTTTCTTGATTATGCTCTTAAAGGCATAATTTACTATTTGCAGATGAAACAGAAATCCAGATTTAGTGCTTCAAAATAAATAGTTCTAAAATGTGAGTTAGGGACAGAAACAACCACAGTAAAATTTTGAATCCGTATAATCGATGTTAAGTATTGTTAAATACACAAAATGTGAACAATCGTTGCAATAAAACTGTTTCCAGACAAAACCGTCTACAGTTATGGTTTATTGAGAAAAATACTGATATCTCCTTATATTTTAGGCTTTATTGCGAAAATTTTAAATGGTAGGATGTTTTGTGATACAACAGACCTACACATATGCATCAAATGTGATATCTTGAAAAAAATTTAAATCACTGCTCCCAAAGGTAAACTGGACCTTAAATAGTCACGATGTTCAGCAAATACATCTTAGATTATGGGGCAAAGTTTCACTTGCAGCAGTATGGACTTTCATATCAGGTCAAAACGAGTGAAGGCGTATTTATCCATTTCACGGTGAGCTATTTGGTGGGAGAAAGAAGAAGGAAAAAGTCCTTTTTTCCTCATAAATATCTATTAGATTATCATCAAAAGTAGATAACTGAAACCTTCACAGAAGCGATATATTTCATTCGGTTTATAAATAATGACTCCGTGGACAATACCCTAAACCCTTCCCTGACCCTAACCATAATCCTAATCCTAATCCTGAACCTAATCCTGACCCTAACCCAAATTCTGATACAAACCCTTACCGTAATCTTTACTCTAACCCTATCACTAACCAGTATTTAGCCAGGGGGTAATTGTCCTCGGGGGTAATTGTCCTGATACGATTCCATTCGTATGACTTCGTGGATGCCTGAATAAATCTTAATAGGTAGGTTCTTTTTTGACAATGAAGATGTAATGTTGATGATTAGATTAAAAAAAAAAAGTCATTTATATGTACCTTTCCTTTTTGTTTCTTTACAATGGTAGATTCAACAGAAAATAAAAAGGAAACGTCTTATCTGTTTGCACATGCTATATATCAACTTATTTCTTAAAACTTTATGGCTATCTGTTTAAGTAATTTCGGCATAAGATGAATTAATACGACTGCAATGCATGACACAGTTTGTCATATTGGATCCTGGATAGATCCTGATCAATCGCATTGTTATAGTATGAACCGTGTATCATTATGATCGTTTGACCGTCTATCACCCCGCCTGTAACCATAACCCCGACCCAATTGATATTAAAGAAGAGGCAGTTGAATGCTGTCGATGGAACATCACTACTTGAGGACGACAACTCCAATAATCTTGGACTTTCAGTCAATTATTGTAAATGGATACTAGCCAACAACGCGCTAAAGATTACAATAAAGACTTTGGAAGTTTTCACTTCTAGACGCTCCCAAACAGCTTGACTTTTCATCATCGTTGTCTTAAGGTATGACAATAAATGCCCACTCTTTAAAACTTTACGATATATTAAGATGAGGCGCGAGATATCATCAGTATGGAGACTTATTGTCGTCCTATTTGTCTTCATTTTCACACAGCCTGTTTTGTAATATTCCACAACGCGAGACACTCTTTTTTTTTTTCCTATCTTTTTTTTTCCGGGATCGCTACAGGAACCTACGACAGTGTTTTTCCACAGCGAGGGACCCTGTATAAAAATCGAAACCCTGCGAAATCTGGTTTCTTATAAGTGGGTATTTCCTCCAGTTTTCTTCATTTCGTTCCAAGACAAACACTCCTTAAATATGCATAACTACAGTATGCGTATTAATGAAAATGGGGACAATCCCACAAAAAAGGCTGTTATGTGTGAAAGCGTTTAAAATGTTTCTACACTGATTTGGTTCTATGGACGTAGGGGTAAGAGACATGCAATGGGGGCAAACTTGAGATGTCGATTTGTCCTCCTTGACCTGAAAGTTTGACCCACATATTTTCAAAGTTATTTTCGGTTTCAAGGACAAATCTTGAGTGCTAGATCGATTAAGTGTTAATATATTTCAACCCGTCACTAGAATAACTCCAAGACACTGACATTTGCGTGAGCAATATAAACATAACATTACGTCCATATCTAGTATCTATCTATCTATCTATCTATCTATCTATCTATTTATCTATCTATCTATCTATCTATCTATCTATCTATCTATCTATCTATCTATCCATCTATCTACCTATCTATCTATCTATCTATCTATCTATCTATCTATCTTACTTTCTTTATTTATGTCTATATTTTATATATTGACATAATAGGAAACATAATACTGCAAATAAACGCCAGAATTCTTTATTTCAGGACTCAAGGAAAGAAAACAAAAAACGAAAACGAAAAGGATGTGCACATTTCAAATGTTTGCTTTTGCAGCTTTCAGAACCAGCAGACGGATGTATACGGCCCGCCAATTAGTGTATGTATTCATCTATTTTATCATTGCACAATTTAATCAAGCTGAAAGTCCTTATTTTGTCGACATCGACTTTATACAGAGCACCCCGGGTTGGTATACAGTACCTGGTTGTTTGGTCCAATCTACAAGTTGACATACCCTATATTCCGCTCGTCGAAATAATACTACTCGGCAAGCACTCATAATAGTATAACATATTTGATAACATCCCTTTCACAAACGCATACGAGGGATGAGTTTGCACCCCCCCCCCCCCCCACACACACACATACACACACACGGACATACACCATTACACAAAAGTTTTTCACCCAGTAGGCAATAAAATCTCCCCCCCCCCATCTTTCCAAGCTGACCGACCAACCAAAAATATGACTTTTCGCTGACGTCAAGTCCTTAAAGCAAAGTTGTGAAATGGGACACGTTTATTTCAATGGAGGAATGTCAGGCTCGTTTGCTCTTCTCTTTAACCTCACTTCTCCTTTTCTCTTCTTTTTTATTCTTTTACTAGCGAGTGCCAAAGAATTAGATTTCTTTATGTCCTTTCTTTAACCAGCGGCGCGCAAGAAGAGAGAGGTGTGAAAAACGGGCAGGTCGTCTGTGGAAAGAAAAAACTGCAAAGACGAAAGAAACATAAGACAGTGGCGACAAAAAGGCGCCGAGGAACAGAGACTGCAATCCCGCCATTGATCATGACCTTGCCCATTTTGGGGGCGAGTTACGAGTTGTTACGGACGAATTCTTTGAGGGACTTCATTCCTTAAAACGAATCACATTCAGAATAGTATAGAAACAGATAATATTAGAATTCTTTTTCGCGCAAAACATGTACGTGTCGCTGACACAAACCCTACCACTACAAGAGAGTAAGAGGGGGAAAATGGAAATGATGTGTGTCTTAAATTCTGCACTTGTAACTAAATGAGATATTAAAGGCATTATTTACCATTTGCAGAAACCCAAACTTCATGCTTCAAAATCGTACTAAAATGTGAATTAGAGAAAAAATAACCAATGTAAAAATGTCAATCAGTATCAATCATTGTTAAGTGTTGTTAAATATACAAAATGTGAACAATCGTTATAATACAATTGTTTCCAGAGTAAACCGTCTACAGTTAAGGTTTAATGAGAAAAATAGTGAAAATCTCCTTAGCTGTATTGCGAAATTTTTATTTGGTAGGATGTTTTGTGACACAACTGACCTATACATATGCATCACATGTGATAACTCGAACATTAAAAGATTTTCAAATCACTGCTCCCAATGGTAAACAGTATCATTTTCGACTTGTTATCTTGCCCGGATATGATAGGTACCATTAAATTGTGACCATGGCCTTCTTGTTGGACTGGGGCTTATTGCTATACCCAGGGAGTTTCGTGTCACCTCCCTGCTATACCTGATTGTGCTTGCTAATCTACAACAAGGTCTAGTTTGGACGGGTAGCTGAATACTGATGAAAAGAGCTTGGCAAGTTTAGCTGAGTGCCAGGGCACTAAACAGGCTAAAGAGAAAATCTGTCTTTGTATGGATAAAATTACTATTATGTTTTTTTTTTCAGCTCAGCTTAACAGATTTGCGTTCGATTTAATGATGCGATTGTATTGTATTGTATGTATTTCCGCATAAAATCAACATAAGAATACACAAATGACAATCAAACAGTATTAACGGGAATACGGCTGGATTGCGCCAGCTCCGCTGTGCCTACAAGATTGACAAACATGCTGAATTCTACCGAGAGGTCCAGGAAAACCGTATGAACAGCAACACTCCAATTCGCTCCACCACCGCCCTACTGGATTTAAATTCAAGAACAAGCAAGCATTTACAGCATTTGGGCTGTGGTATTTGTTACTGCTTATGTTTTTGTATAATATTATAGCTCTTTATCCGTTTGAATGAATTATGCAAAAATAACTCGTATAACTAACCCGACTTTCATATACACACCCCCATTAACTTATACACGATCTATGGTGGTGGCTCGAGAAGAATAATGCAGTGTTTGTATCTCGAATACGGACAGAGCTAGGTTGTCTGAAGCATTTGACTACCAACCACACTGTTATTAAACTGGCGATACTCTTGGAAAAGCACAGGTCCAGCACTGGGTTGATTTTGGCAACGTATGTGCTGATACGGGAGAGTCCAAAAGCTACCAAATGCCAAAGGGTGCAGTCCAAACTGTAAAAATAGATGTGGACATGTGTAAAGCTATGACTATTCTGTAAGTGTTATATCCATACTGTTACCGGATGAAGTGAATCTGGAAGAAAAGATCATAATTATAGAAATAGGAATGAAATCATTATACTTAAAAACAGTGAAAAAAGAGGAAAGTTGACATGAGGAAATGCTGCAAAATTACTGAGTATACATAGAACTACAGAATTTGTTTATGTTGATTGAATTCAATCGTACTATAAATGCGAAGTTGTATCTTGAAACTGAAATTGGTATTTGGGATGAAATCGAATGTCTTAAAAACAATTTAATCAGAATTAAAAGGAATTAGAATCAGCTCACCCAAATTGACAAAGTTAGGCAATAAAATCTATTTTGGCACGAAAATCCAGCTGGAATACACATTCTACTGTACTAAAAGATGAGCCCAAATTGGTATTTGGGACGAAATCGAACGCCTATCCAGCCATAGCGCGAGAGTTAATGACAACTCTGTGACGTTGAATTGAATGAATGCCTCTCTAATTTGAATGAAAAAAAGATATCATACGAAATTGAATGCTCAAAGAATGGAAACAAACCATGGGTCCAGAGTGTTGACGAAAATCCTTTGAACTTTGCATGAATTCGAAAGCAAATCTGATGAAATTAGGCGGGAAAACCTACATTGTGTATTATAACGGTTACGAGACACAATGTCATACTGCATTCGTTGTTTAAGCAATGGTAACAATAAGTAAAATAAAATTGTGGCAAAATGTAATAATTTCATGAAAATTGTACCCATGCACGCTCATGTGTGTGTGTGTGTGCATTCTTTGCATAATGTTCAAAAAATATGTGTGAATTACTATTTGCAATTGAAGGGCTCAAATCGTGATCACTAATGGCAGTTTTGAATGCAAAAACGCCATTTTAAAAACTAAAAAGGTAAGCTTATTGCCAAATAGAGAAAATATGAATTTCTTCAATGATACTGCATTCGATACATGACCAGGAAATATCTTTAAAGATACTATTAAAATCATTAAATATGTTTTCATGATTTTCTTTTTATATCTCAAATTGATAAAAATTGAAATATCTGCTTTTGAATTTATATCATTCGAATATTCCGTAATGGAGAAATGATTTTAGTTTTACTGGTCTAACTGTCACTTCCTTATCAATTTATTAGTCTATTTATACTTCTTAACCACAATGAAGAGATAATAAGTTGGAGTCTACCAATGTCTAAAAGTTGAATATCACGAGCAGTGTGGCTGAACTGAAACAAGCAGTGTTTACAGGCAATGATTATTACCAGAATGAGACAGCAATAATGATGATGATGATAGTAGTAGTAGTAGTAGCAGTAGTGTAGTAGGAGTAATAATAATAATGATGATAATAATCATAATAATAATAATAATAATAATAACAATAATAATAATCATCATCATCATCATCATCATGATAACAATAATAACAATGATAATGATAATAATAATAATGATAATAATAATAATAATAATAATAATAATAATAATAATAATAATAATAATAATAATAATTGATTTATTCTCTGTATGCCTTTTCTTTTTGTTCTTATAACCCGTTATCTTATTGAAAAGATCATTTTCGACTTGTTATCTTGCCCAAACATGATAGGTAGCGATTTGGTGAGTCAATGCCAATGCCCTTCGAAGAGGTGGTACCACAAACGATTATGTCGAAAAGACAAAAGTGTGATGGAAATACACAAATTGGTACAAGGTATTGATCAACTGACCTTTCGATATTGTTATCAATCAACATTTTAGTATCTGTAAAAACGAGATTGAGGCAAGATGCGATCAGTAGTACGGAAGATGGTCGTCATCGTGGTAAGTTGATGATGAAGGTCATGGTCATGATCCCATGATCAACCAAACCGAACAAACTACTTTCGGCCGAGGCATATATAGCTATAGATCGAGACCGACAGATTTCGGTTGGGATGTGGACTGAACAGTGTCGTCGACTACAGCAAACAGAGGTGTCTTATAAAAGCATGCGTATTCATAGAAACCGACAGCGGCAAAAAAATACTACACGCCCTTAACAAAGGACAGACACCTGCCCTTCCATTGATTGGGTGACATCATAGAGTGAACAACTCATTACATGTACAGGAAGTGCAGAGCTCCTATACAATATCTTGTCTTTGTCCCTGATGTCATAGGGAAGATATTTAGTCAATTCAATTTAGTTCAATTCAGTTCAGTTCAATTCAATTCAGTTCAATTCGATTCAATCCAATTCAATTCAATTCAACTCAATTCAGTTGTGTTTTCTTTCCTTTTTAAATACAATTACAAAGCATATTCTTTTGATGAACCGTATTGATAACAATTTGTAAGAAACACAAGTAGGCCTATTAGTCGCAGGAGTCTATGGGTTACTCCCTTTCCCCCCATCTCTGATTGTGTACTGGTAAAGAAATGAATAAAAACTAACATCTCGCAAGAAGGTAATATAAAGCAATAGATAAAAACTTCAATATACATACACACAGAAATGCAAATATACACACAAACCTAATGACGTCGATGAATCAAATAGATAATCACACAATAGGCCTATCACTGTGCTACAGTGATGACATGTTATATAAAAAAGAAGCTAGTTTCTCATTTTGTGGTGCCACGGCGTGGAATACATAACCACTGGAATCACCTCCTCATCCTCGGTATCTATTTTCAAAAAAAATGCATAAATCAGCATAAAAGGATTTTTGATTTCTTTTTGGGTTTGTTGCTTTGGCAATGAGGCCCGTTGTGGTTTTTTTTTTCGTTCCTTTTTTGACATTTCATCGTATAAAGCGCATTGATCAGCATTTTGTCACATTATATTCGGCATTCTATAGCTTTTTAACAGTAAATGTAGAGAATGTGGAGTGAAGAACAGAACGTGACCAACCAAATTAAGATATATAATCTCTAGTCAACCTACGTAAACATCTAGACACAGGAACTCCACTAGGTTACTAGTATAAAGATCGTAAAACCGACTCTTTCATCCTACGCATGGCGCGGATTGGACAAGCTGAGACCATCAATGGAAGATTACATTGCAGCTCTAGTGTTAAAGGGGAAATCCAGTCCAGATATAAGTTAGTCTGGTTAAAAAAAAGAGTAAAATCTTACGAGTTCAACGCTAAAAATTTGACAGAAATCGGATGAAAAATAAGGAAGTTATGACATTTTGAAGTTTTGCCAATTTCTGCAAAAGAGTTCTTGTACAGTGGATATGAATATGCAAATGAGTGAGCTAACCTTATATCACAACCTCACAATTTCCCAGTGATCGTGTAAAAAAAAAATGACGAAAATTCAAATGTTTCTGTCATTAAGTCTGAAACATGCTGTTATTCCTGGTTGAATAACTTTAGAATATAGTGATCAGTATAAAGATATACCAGGAGTTGAGCCTCGGGCTTAACTGCGTTTGAATGAAAAACTGGAATTTTTCAAAATGTTATGTACATACTATATGGCAAGCAGTGAGGGAATTACATGCTCACTTTGCCATTTTCTTATTCATATTGACCGTTCAAGAACTGTTTCCTGAAAAATTAGCGAAACTCCAAAATGTCCTAACTTCCTTATTGTTCACCCGATTTCGACCAAAATTTTACCGCTGAACTCGTAATATTTTACTCTTTCTTATCGAACTAAGTTATATTCGGACTGGATTCCCCCTTTAACATTGTAGATATGTTTATGGGCAACCCAAGCTCGCCAAGCTTCGTTTTGTTTTCATCTTATTTTTGATTGAGACGCCATGAAATCCGAAGACGCAAGGTCAGTGCTGCATCGTGACTATGGTCAAAGTTTCACTTCAGCATGCGTCACTCTTGGCCATTTCCTTAAATATATTTGTTTTGCCTTTCAAAAAAATATCATTTGGGAAGGAGCTATAGCATAATGTTGCCAGGGATAATAGTACGTGTGACACGGATTCATCTGTGAGAAGTTCAGCGAACATGAGGAAAATTATGACCTTATCTCCGACTCACTGATTATGACTGCTTTGCAACCGGAATAGTTACCCGAATCTGAGACTACTAGGATCTGATGCAGCCTTTGTTTGACATCCTCCTCTATTGCTCCCCGTAATTATGCAGAGCACACGCGTTACATCTGAGTGGCACGAAAAAAAAAATGTATATTATGTATTTACTCTCGTAACAAGGTCAATCTAAATGTGTTAGGTAAATTAAAACTATCACAAAAGTAGCAGTATCGATCAGAAAATACGACGAAACGTGACCTGGCTTGGGTATCTACGCAGTAACGGAATATGGCACTAAATTAATGGACCTATATCCTTTGCTAGGGCAGATCAAAGCAAAAATCAAGATAACATAGCAAAAAAAAAAAAAAAAAAAAAACCACACAAAAACAAAAGCAACCAAACAAACAACATGAACAACTCCCAAACCAAGGGGGAAAAAACTAAAAAAAAAAAAGACAAAACAAAACAGAACCCACCCAAAAGATATATATAGGCCTATATTTATACATAAAATAACTGAAAGTGTGCTTTCTGGAGACTATCCGGTATCATAGATTACATGACTCCCTCTTCACAAGCTGTGGCACCATAACCTCTGGCATTCTATAGCATTTAAATAAATGAACAGTTACTTATACATGTATGTTCGATGTATAATAGCAGCCATGCGCGGTATGTTTCTGTCGTCCTGTACTGCAAAGTGCAGTGGATGGAATGGTATAGCCGCGCGACGGAGTCTGTTTTTCGGTGTCGGCGAAGGAGGGCTTGTTGAATTAACCCCGTTCTGAACCCGCCACCCTACTTCTTTTCCTCATCGTCTTTTACTCTCAGACAATCGAGCTTTCTCATCACGGTGTCCATCCGTCAGTCACCGGGCATGTTCACACCGGAGACATTGTTAAACAAGTAGGTGTTGGGTTTTTTTGGCTACAGTGAGAGGATGTGGAGTGTTAACTAGCAAGCTTAAGTGAATATATACATCAGCTAAAGGCATGAAAGAGAGTCTTTAAGATTATCACTGTTATATGCGTCAAATTAGGAGGTAGGAAGTCGATGAGCGAAGCGTTCGAACCGTATTATCATTCATAGTCAATTTCCATTGTCTATGACTTAATTCTTTCCTCGCGCATACAAAGGTACTAAGATAAATGCGTCGTTTGATGTAGAACACCATCTTGATAAACAACCTTATTTCAGAAAGACACCAAACGTTAGTATGAAGCACTACTCATACTTTATATCCGAGTACACCAGGACTCTTTGGAATTGCCCGACCTCGATTTTTCGATTTTGCAATCGAGTCTGAAGAACACCGTAAAACATAGGGGTATTCACTTGTAAGTTGTTTTTGGTGTTTAGGTGTTATCTTATTCCTTCCTACCATAGTGATTGCATTTTGTATTGAATGTATTGAATTGGATATGTTGTACGAATACATTTTCGTGGTACATGGTAAGATGATCTGCAAATCATCTACCATTTTAATGTGACAATTCAATTCTTCCTGCAGCAGCGGAAAACTTACACAAAATAAAACAAAACCCCTAAGATACCAAGAATATACCAAGAAGAACTAGGGATATAAAGTCTAGAAATAGAATCGAAAGTGCTGCAAAAGGGACGAATCTGGGCCAAAGGCTTGGTGCTGTGTGAACACGCTCCTGCTGTCTGCGTGGTAGAGGTATCTAGTTTACCTTGGACTGATGATGTACACGCTGGCCTACTTAACACCCCGGCAGAATTAATAACCCACCCCTCCAAACAGCATCATGGATCACTTTCACCAAGTTCAAACAGCGACACGAAGTTAGAAACTTTTTTTTTTTTTTTTGGTTGCACCCACCCTTCTCTTTTTTCATCGACATGAGAAAGAGAAGACGATGCAAAATATTAAAATAAAGGATCTAGAAAGAAAGAGAGAGGGTCTTGGAGAAGGCAAGAAGGTTAAAGAAGAGGACTTTAGGAAGGGGGAAAAAGAGAGGAAGAAAGAAGGCAGGTCTCTTTGAATTGGTGCTAAAAGGGTTCAAAGAGCACCGCCTTTCTTTGTCATCTCCGGTATAGACGAGGGAGTGAAACGCGAGCCGTCCCAGGACGGAGGTTCCGTTTGGTAGGCGAGGGTTTCCCAACCTTTCATATCACTCTTGGCGGCAGTTACCTCAGAGTCCACCTGATGTTTGTCTTACCATAAGGTGGAACATCTTCACTTCGTTCATCGTTTCTAAATGTTATAATTGTAACAACGTAAAGTTTTGTTCTCTATTTTAGAACAAATTTCAAAGTTCAATTTCAATTTCAATTCATTTTCATATTTCTCACGAATAGCACAGAAAAAATACAATTACACAATACCAAAATTCTACAAAGCATGAATTAGATGAAACTTCACCGAACGAAGTAGAGAAAGGCGGTATTAAAAAGAAGAATGAATACATGATAAGGAAGTAATTTCCAAACAAGTGTGAAACAACAACGCAAATAAAAGTTCCATTGGACTCTTGGGAATTTTAAGAGAATTTCCCTATAACGTTCCAGCTTCCTTTATCTTGTTAATCTGATATGCAAATCATAACTGTGATTCTCCCTTTGTTTTGAACTATAGTCAATGATAGTTCATGGTTGTATGTAGGCCTACTTTTCATGAAAAATCATGTAATACATAGTTTTATTGGATACCCATCAGTAATTTGCGGAACAAGATCTAAATCCTCAGACATTGAGTTATTTTTCTGCAAGTTTTCTACAAGTTGTTCTTTCAATGCAATGTACCTCGAAACCATATATATTCTTCTTCATTATACACATTTGTTTACATCTGCCTTTTACTAAACGAGATCCATATGTTTAATCAAAACATTATTCATAAAATACTTCCATTTACATAAAAAACCACCACGCATAGTATGATCATTTTTTGTGTTCCTATTCGTTGAAGAATAAGATAAATATGATTTGATTAACATTATTTAGTTTGCGGGATTATATATTTCCAAGAGATATGATGCTTTTACGTTGATTTACCTAACATTGCACATAACTTTGATGTAGATGAATTAATGATAAATTCAAGTTAACGAGTTGAATCAATAAATGTTACAAATCCATAAGATTAGTGAGTCTGAAAACTACATCAACAAAAGGATAATGATACGTAGATAAGCAGACAGAAAAGGCAATGTTATTGGTGGTTAATGCAAATAATTATAATTTTAAATTTCATTGAAAGTGGTCAGGGAACGGTTACGCTAGGATTATTGTATCATAGTGTGCAACTTTTTTTTCTGTAAGATCTAAACAAGGGCATTTCCTTGATAACCGAACAATCCCCAGTAATAGTAGAATGAGAAAATACATATACATTTAAATATGTACTACAAGTAATGCTATCGCAAGAATTTCACAAGCAAATAAACCCAAAAATTAAATCAGAAAGTCATAATCGGAAGAGAACTGTGTTGATACAAAGTTGACGATGTATTTCACTCGATCAGAAATTATAGGTTCTTTACAGGTGAAGTAAAATTGGGAAAAGAGAGGAGAAAGATGGAAAAACAGGCCCGAGAAGAAGCAAGTTAGTAGTCTTCTGGTTAACGTCTCTCTAAAATGTTTTGAATTATGGTAAGCGGACTCCACAAGAGGGTGCGCGGCCCTGGCTCATGAAAAGACATGTTTGGCCCCCGAGTTTATCCCATTTCCATTTTACCTGCGATTTGTAGTCGTAAACTTGCCATCCTCAAGGTCTATACCACCATTCTGGGGGAGAAGTCTCCTAGAAAAGAGAGGCGTTTGGTATTGGTATAAAACGAAAAAAGAAATTGGCAGGGAAAAGTTTTCTTCGATCCCGAGCCGGTAGACGTTAAAAAAGCGATATATCAAGTTTTAGAATGCGTTCCGTGGAATACGGCCCAGTAAATCAAGAGCGGCGAGCTCGGCAAGGCTGGCGTGTTATGGCCGTGTCACGTCACGACGGCCAACAAAAATTTTAACCCCCAACATCTCGGCTTGGCTTCTCCTCTCCAGCGAAGGTAGCTTCATCTCTCCGTGCCGGCAAGCTTTGAGCTTGTTGGATGTATATGTGTCTTCAAACATGATGAATTGCAGGAACCCAAGCGTAGACTGCATCAATTTTCCACAAATGGTACTAATGCATAGGTGCACTGGTAGAGGATCGTCAGTCCTTCCGTCATATGATACATACTGCCGTCGAAGACACATCGACTGTCACATCTGTAGTCAGTACTGATCATGCTCATCAAAATTAATTGTGGCATTATTGTAAGACGATTCATGTTGCATCTTTAGCCTCACGTTTTTCACCCTCGACTTCAAGACGATATTCATATTTGGCCGAATGTTTCCATCCTGAAGCATTTTAGTGGCATCATGCACTAATTTTCTGACAAGATAATTCGGTAACTCAGTTTGATGGGGACACAAACACACACGCACACGCACACATATATACAAAGACAACCACACATCAACGCGTACGTATACGCACACACGCATAATATTGTGTATGTGAGTGTGTGAGTTTACGAATACATTCACTTGATGAATATTTAACAAAATTGATTGTCCCTTCCATTCGCTTTAGTTACTGTGGAGATCCATTCGCTCAGAAAACATTTAGGGCACCCTACTTCAAGTTAAAGTAACACCAAGTTTCCGTGACTGCATAGCCAGAAGAGTTCCGAAGTTCTAAAACAGTTTGTGACGTCATGCACGGACAATAATATACTGTTTGATAACATAAAGAGAATTAAACACACTTTCACTTTTCTAGCATACTGAAGTATAGCACTTGACTTACCTCTTTTTGAGAAAGCAGGAGGATAATACTCCCTCAACATAATTATGCCAGGAACATGTAGAGGGAATCATCTTTTCTTTAATTAATCCTTATACATACGTGACGTCAAACTGTAGTAGTTTTCGCATCCAGCAATGGTTGGACCAAAAATTAAGAAAATCATAATTTTTGAACGGATTGCCCGATTGTCATTAAAATTTGATGATGTGTTCTGTTAGTGTTGCTGCAGTCACTCAATGTAGGCCTACATATTTATTTGGGTTTCTTTCATCGACCATCCAACATCATTCTTTCATCGACCATCCAACATCCTATGGACCTTGTGCACAAAACATTTGGCTGACGGGATTGAAGAAGTTAATGCACCCCTATAATCCGTATCTCACGTAACTGCTTTCCGATTCTAAGAACATACGTGCTTCGGATCGCACGCAACAATCTGGACTTTGGTCGACGTATGAAAACGAAATGCGGAAACCAATAAATCAAACCAAATAAAATCATGACAACCGCATCAATTCACACAACAATTTCTGAACAATAGTGATATTTGGGATGACAGTTGCTCAGTGAAATGTTTACATTCAGTGGCATTGACGATGGGAGACTGAGTTCAATGGCACTCCACGTCTAAGTTGACTTTCACGAATGAAGTCAAACAGATCTTCAAAATTCCTGTATAGCGGACAAAGAATAGACAAGTTTGTTTGTTTGTTTTTTGTTTGTTTGTTTGTTTGTTTGGTTTTTTTTTTTTTTTTTTTTTTTTTGGGGGGGGGACTTTTGAGTTGTTACATGTTTTCATGAAGCATTGGTTTTGGTCACAACGAACATTTATTTAAAAAAAATGCGGACAGTGATGATGTCATCGGCTCTCGAATCAAATAAAGTCATGTTACGACCACACTCAGATTGAAAATAATCTCGCGCGCGCGCGCACACACACACACACACACACAACGTATGTAGATGAATCAACTCTCCTCAGGCAATATGTCTGCAGACCTTATTTATCTCCACAGAACATAACGGGTCAGCAGGTAATATAGAATTGCTATAACAAGTCGTTTCAGAGCCAGATGTGACGTTACACTTAGAGCAAAGTGTTGGAGGTACTCCTCTGGCAACTTCGCACTTTCTGTAGCTAAAAGAACTCCGGAACATTCTGAAAGGCTCTCCATCTTCTAACTTCTAGAACTTTCCACACATCCTGACTCATTATCTATAACTTTGCACGACCTCATTCCCAAGAACAGTCAATACAGAACACCTGGCCACATGTTACAACTGACATGACCTGCACATGTAAGTACTATGCCAACTTAAAGAGTATTTAACGCACATGACACATATACATGTACTAAGAAATTGTTATACTCACAAACCAGACACACCTGTGTGAAGGGAACCCCTCCCCCCTCCCTTCCGAAAGTGTTGGGCTTGAGCTTACTTCTAGCATTTTCTACTGTGTTACTTCAGTAGCTAGGAATGGCATCTAGAACGTTCTGGAATTTGTGAGCTCTAGGATTCTATCCGCATGCATGTACTGTAGCTGAACAAAAAGAAACTTCTCCACTATTCTGGCAAATCCAATTATGTGCATGGACATGCACACATTTACATTCATGTATGTATAAGTAAGTTGCACCCCGGTCTCAAATTACTGCAGTCACCACTGCACATGCGCGAAAAAATCTCTAAGAAATGACGACAGTAAAGGGCAGTAGACCTACTTGGTAAATATTAACGACTAGTAACATTATTCCTGTGATAATTATTCTTGTGACCACTGGCTAGTATGTGCCGTCTTGATGAGACTCCCTGCCATCATCAGTGATCATGTTCTTTTCATATTACTATACCTACAATGAAATAGATTGTTTTTTAACGAGGGGTGGTTTATAAGTTCTTCAATAGTTGATATGAATATGTAAATGAATGAGTTGATGACGTCGTCACCTCAGTTTTCCATTGATCATGTACAAAAAGCAAAAATTAATGTTTCTGATATTGAAATATAAAACATAATGCTATTCCAGATTGAATAACTTCAGAATAATGATCAGTCAGATATATCGGGATTTGAGACTGGGGCACAACTGGAAATTACATTGATTTTTATGTGGACACTGTCAGGCAAATTATGAGGGGATGATATTATAACTCAATATTTGCATATTCTTATTGACTGTTCAAGAACTGTTTCAATAAATTCAGCTAGACTTCACAATTTTATAACTTAATTTTCATTTTAAGTTTGATTAAACCTTGACTGTTGTGCTTGTAAGATTGAACTCTTTCTTTCTAGAATAACTTTCATTTGTCCTGGATTTACCCTTTAAATATGAAACTAAATGACTCAAAACCGCTGTGAATTACCGGTAGAGCAGAAAATCATGCTCACACAAAGAAGCAACATCATTGTTATAATCAAGGCTGGGTATTGCTCCTGAAAACATTAACAGGACTTTGTTGCTACTTCATGAAAGCCATCTGAAATGTCTAGGCTAGGATAATCTTTTCTACTTAGTGAAATTCAGCCCTACGACACAATATTGGAGTTTTCTTACCATGCCAACTTCGACTCATCCAAATATGATCGCACAGAAATTTAGACTAATTTGCACTGGTATAGGTAAATTGATCGGGTTCAAGTTATTGAGAGTTACTAGTATTTAAGAGACTGAGTTTATACTGAGGGGTATAACACGAACAAGGACGATGAATCAAATAGAGAAACGGACGCACTTCAACACACCGCATCCCACACACGCATACACATGCGAAGGTTGTCACGGGTCGTGAGGTGATTTTTGAGAGGTCAGCAGCGGGCGATTTGTTTGTTTGTTTGTTTGTTTGTTTGTTTGTTCGTTTGTTGTTGTTTTTTGTTTTCCATTTCACATTAAAAATACATAGAAAACTTAGATCATACATAAATAATCGCAGATTACGAAATAGATGGATTGCACATTTTAAACTCGTTATTGGAATGATTCTGTTCTTCAATGGGGTCCAATTTGTATAAGTTTGGCCATCGATGTCATAGAGTTGTAATCAATAGATTCCCTTCCTTTTTACATGATTATCGTAATTACTCCATACACCCCTACAAGATGTTTTCGCTCTTATATAAGTTTATAATTGATAATACTTTAATAATAACAGTAATAATAATAATAATAATAACAATATCAATGATAGTATTATTATCAATATTATTGTTGTTGTTATTATTATTATTATCATTATCATTATCACCATTATTATCATCATTCATAATAGCCCATATTAATCTATAAGATTCTCTTATGCGCTTTACATAACTTTCCTCTTGAACATCAGAAAAAAAAATTGTCACGGGTTTTGCAAATTGCTTTGCGTCTATCTCAGCTCTAAGTCTTTCTGGCAGCCTATTCCACAAAACAGGCGCTGCAACAGCAAAAGAACAATCTCCATGTCAACAGATGGATGAAATTGATACAATAAGTAAAGGCTTGTCATAAGAGCGGAAGTTTCTCGTAGGGGTGTATTGAGTTATGTGTATTATGATAATGATGTGAAAAGGAAGGGGATTTATTGATTACAACTCTATGATGTCGATGACCAAACTTATACACAATAAATTCTTTGTGCAACAGGTAACCAATGCAAGCGATTAAAGGGATAGTATAGGTTGAGATGAGGATTAAGCTTCTAAATTTTTGCGAGATACTAAAAAACCACTTATGAAATGTTACAGAGCATACAATTCTAATAGGATTTCAAAGTGTACTAGGTGGAAATCTGTTGTAGAATGGCTGAGATATCCAAAAACAAAGTAAAACAAAGGAATTCTGATAAAATTACGTTCGATCCCACCTTTTATTAGGATCCCTTTGTTTTGGATAACTCAGCCATTTCAAAACTAATCTTCATCAAAATAAAAGTTTGAATCCCTCATAGAATTACATGCTCTTTAATATTTGAGAGCTTTCTCATTATCTCACAAAAAAAGTTGGAAACCTGAAGCCCCGTCTAAACTGAAACTATACCGTCCCTATAAAGCTCACACGCTGGCCCATCTTGCCAGGGTGGTAAAATGGCGCTTCAAAATACCATCAGCAAATTCTGCTTGCTCTTTGCTAACGCTAGCTCCAGTCTGTCATATCAGTCTTTGGTGAAAGAAACAAAAACAAAACATCAGTTGTACGAAATCCTTGTTGAAAAAAAGACATCCCTATTTGCTACAAGAATGCATTGTGGCGCGTTTTTCTTAAAGACTGGAAAAGGAGAGGCCAGGGGAGAAAGGGGGGGGGGGGGTGTGAACCATTACTTGTGAGTTATTCCGGAATTTGTAACTGCAACTTACACACCGATGCAGTCGCCAGACAATTGCCACAAGTTGAACCCTTCGGAGTCGAAGATGATTCGTTAAGGAGCCCCAAGCGGTGTAAATCATATACCTGCCCGTTGGGCCGTAATTCACTGGATAGCTGCCGCTATCTTCTGACATCAACATCCCCCTCTTACTACTTAGGCTACTGTCTTCGATAAAGGGCGCGCGGGCCATTAAATCCAGTCACTTTCTCGGTAAACCCTCACCCCGTGGTCGTCTGCGGTGCAACACGTGTATACACAAAAGGTTTATAAATTGACGGCGATGTCCATGGAACAATCGTTTGGTCTTGACCTCATGGCCAATGACCGCTTGAGAAAAAAAAATCTTTTGCATCCATTGTCCCAAGGCACTTGATTTTTTCTGTATTGCACATCGAGAAATTGACTCTGACATTCTTCAGCGCTAACTCACTTGCTCGTTTCAACGCGTGTCCCACTCGTACACTTTCATGTTTGTTCCGTTTACATTAAGTATGGGCGAAAAGCTACTGAACTCATCAAAATTAAGTTTTCATAGTCGGAAAAGCAAAGAAAACGATCAATGTATGTGAAAATAAGGTGCGTGTGAATATCATGTTCTTTATTTATTCAAAAGTTTCATCACAATTTTGCTTTCACTGTTACTTGTGCTGTGCAAACGCATTTCTGAAGAACCGCTGGCCAATATTGTTCTCGGGGTCACCACCAAAAGTGAAGGCACACGCATACTCCACTGCTGCATATAAAGTCAAGATCTACAGTCTAAAAAGAATCTTTACAGCAGCTAAGACGGCGGTAAAAAAAAAGAAAAGAAAAGATGAGGCTCTTATGCCCAAGTCTCTCTTGAGCGGGAAGACTTGGCAATCTGGCCCAAAACGGGACACGCACTAGCCACCGAGCCGGGAATCCAGCGACCGTAATGCGTTGTTTTCAGCCGACCAGATCGGCAGTATCGATGTCTTCTGATGACGACTCGCGGCCAGCTTTGTTAGTATTACTCGCCTCTCCTTACGACCTCGTACTTAACGACATTAATAGGAACCGACCCGTAACCTTATAACATAAGACCCCGAGGTGTGAGCTTTGGCTTTACCACAGCTCCTAACGCCTTGCCCTCCCGCCTGTTGGCCCCCTCCGTCCGCTCCGTACGTCCGCAGGCCTGCTGTACAAAATGGACGCCACTGCTCATTAAGGGGCAGTGGGCTAATTACTGATACGGAGCGCGCGCCCATGTGCACACACTCTGCAACAAAAGGACAGCCACTGGTGTTTGAGCGATGATCCTAAAGAGAGAGAGAAAATGACCTCCTCCATTTGAACAAAACCCATACTCGCACGCACACATGCACCCTTCACACACGCACATTCACCCTCACAAGAAGTGCCAAGAATGCAGATAACAAAATTACAGTATGAATTACAAAATGCTTATTCCAATTTATGATTTTTGCGTCAAGTTGTTTGTATTGCAACTGATTGACTTCTGGTCTTTCTTTGCAGTATGTAAACACCGAATATTCATTGATTTGAGTAAATAGCCATGTTATAACAAATATGGGACATACATACTCGCGTGGGATTCAAACCCACAACCTCCTGATTGCCAAACAGGCGTCATATCTATGCATGCCCATGAATTTTTCTCGAACCGGGAGTTTGAGTCATCAACATTACGTGCAAAACATAAACAGGTTTTCTTGTATAAAACGTTATCATTAGCAAAAGTTTACTCGGGCTTTTAGGAATCCTCCAATGAAATGCCGTATCAAAAATTATACAGCATATTGTAAACTAGATTTAGTTACTGTCGACTCCAGCATACATGCTCATTTCCAACAAAGTTCTTACATTGATAGAGTGGCATGATCTACTCTGAATTGACTACGAGCCTTCGGCTTAGTGGATAATTTGAATTGCTATAAATGTATATATTCTGTAATTATATATATATATATATATATATATATATATATATATATATATATATATATATATGTATATATATATACATATATATATGTATGTATTCTTAAGAGAAAGAAAAAAACACGTACTGTATTAACGGCTTCCTTGTAAATAGTTATCAAGTTTCAGCAAGGTTGTTTGTATAATGTGCTCACTGAGCACGCTGAGAGAACTTTGTCGCAGTTTTGCTTGAAAACAAACGTATAAACACATATCTTATATCAGCAATCAAGAAATTGCGCCTATACCCTGGTAGTATTACTATACAGTACTAAAGAATACACGTGTGGGACTTATCGTTCGAACCAATAGGCGGAATGGAGTCTTAATCAAACTCTTACTCATTGAAATGGAAACGTTCGTCAACACACTACTCTTGAGAATATGCTTTTCATTCTATAATTACAATGTATCATGATAAAGAGAACGCCTATACATTCATTCCGCCGTGTAAATGTGACTCCCTCCGAAAGACTCTTGAACTGCATGTCAAAATCGTTTTAATCGGAGTCATCCCAAGAGACCGACACCCATAATTCATGCAGCCCATGAGTTCGACACTAGGCAAATAAGGCCCACGAGTTCGACACTAAGTAAAAACATTACAACAGTACAATACGGTCTCGTCGGCCTTGTTTGCTTAGTGTAGATAATATGACTCGTGGGCTCTATAACTCGTGGGCTGTATGACTCATGGGTGTGTATGACTCGTGAGCTGTATGATTCGTGGGTGTCGAACTCGTGACGAGCACCCTTTTAATCTGGACGTCGATAATCAATAACACAAGTTGGTCATTGTTCACCACCAACGAATTGCACCGTCTTTCTCATCGCGTCTTCAGATGAAATTTCAGTCGGAGTCAAACAGCGGTGCTCAAGGTTCTGTGTCCCCGCAGCGAAGGCGTTTCTCTTTAAAGAGTTTAGATTTTGGGCCAGCTCAATTCCACCAGCCGACAAACTCAGACGAAAGCTTTCTCAAAATGACGTTTATAATTGCACAATTCAGTAATTGCGGTGGAGTTGAAACCTGGGAAAGAAAAACAACGCAAACAAACCGAGAACTATTTCGAAGCTTTGGAAAGGTCGAATGATTGAGTCAAATGTTTAGCAAACATTAAGGCAGTTTTAGTTTGTGGCATTCTAACCACAGACCACCAAGTGCCTAGTACTGTGAATTGTTGCTAATTTCTGCCGATGGGCTTGCAAATTTGAAGTTGTTGCTTTTTTTTTAAATGAAGTAGAATTAAGACAACTGGTTTCAAGACAGGTTTTAGAAGAGCCCAACGCCAGGGTTAATTTAAGACGAGGCTAGGGTTGGGACATCCACAGACACCATTCTCCTTATGGGTTTGCTTAATCTGTGTGGATCCAAGATGACGTCAGCTCCTTCGATAAATGCGAATAGATTCGAGAGATATGGTGATTACATTTCAAAATGATGTTTGAGATTTCAAAAAGTGATGTTAGATACTAGCATGCGAAGATGACTATCACTATTGGCTCATTGAAGACATTACGAAACTCTTTAACAAGATGGACAATATCTATTGCATCGAAGACACAAAACGTTTGGTACACAGGTCACAACAGTTTAATAATACATGATGTCAATCATTCCTGATAACATGTGACCCTTTAATCCAGACGTGACCGGAAGGTGTTGCAAAGATTTAATCTCACCCCCCCCCCCTCCGAAAAAAAAAGGAATGAGCTTCGAATTGCCAAATATTTGAAGAATTTAACATAATGACTGACACTTGAATGCCAAGTGTCATGTTATGAAGTAAATCAGGTGGAACTGGAAAGGTATGAAAGAGACAGAGTGGTACAACACGCGCATTCCTCACTACCGAGGATTATTGACAGGCGCAACTTCTTTTTTAGTGTTTGGTCTTAACTGAAAACTGATGTTGGCACATACTCAACATGCACCTACGCGGAGGAGAATAGCACACAGTCCACGGTCCAGACGCACAAGCAACCAAGCTCACGGGTATCCCCGTTCGTGCCTGTTGGGATGCATTTTCCCAATCAGCCGCACACGTACCTGTACCTGGGCGGATGGAGGGATCGGCCAGTAAATCGGCACTAAATCTCGGCGGCTTATTCGTTTGTCCTTCGGTGTACGGTAGATACATTACAAGTCATCCTTGCAAATTCGTTTTAATGCCCCCAAACGTATAGGGTGGTCTTACCTGTCACGGAACTATTTTGAAATTATGCGTCCTCATAAAAAACAGAAAAGTGGACGCGTCGAGCGGCCAAGTACTCTTATCCAGTGCGCATGAGCATGCCACAATTAAAGGTAAATGTTTGCTGAACAGTAGGCCTATTTTCGACTCTAGACAAGAGACAACAATCGAGTGAAATGTTAAGCAGAGATGGGAAAAGACAAAGCTCTGAATCCCGCGCAATAGTCTCACATGATGTTCAATGGGGACCTGGGAAACGGTTTGTCTTGGTCACGTGACTTCTGACCTGGCTTGTATAATTTCTCTCGTGTCGTGTGTTGTGCGTAGAATGCCGCCGATCTTGCGCGTATTTTAGTGCAGAAGGCAGTTGATAATCTTGTTTTCGTAATATCGTTGCTATTGTATAATGTGATATTCGGGCTGCCGTTGTGAGATACAAGTAGGACGCCATTTTAGATGATTTACTGACAGACTGACAGACAAACTGGTGCATAAATCGGAATCATTAGTGATCGTAATAACTTTGTCAAACTTCTCCGGTAGTTCTTCTTGATAATTATAATTTATACAATTGGAAAAAAATCATTCCTCCAGTGGCGGCTGCGACAATTTTATACATGTATTGCATGTCCGCCTGTTCCATAGAACACATGTATATCTTGCATTTATGTGTATGTATACTTTCATGCGATTTTCTGTATCAAGGTTTAACACCCATATACGCACACACACACACACGCACACACACATGTGTGTACACATAGGCCTAATGTATAACCGCCCCTGTGTGTGAATGTTGGTGCGTAATAACCGTATTGACAAACTTTGTATCCATGTATCCGTGCCTGTTGGTCTCTATCTATTTCTGCTGAAATAAAGAAATGAAGGATAAGAGTCAATATATCATATGTCCCCAAAACGTGATACGTTACATCAAACTTTTACACAGTCCTGGCGGACATGTTTTACATTCCCACGATTATGAGAGATACAAATGCGGAGAATCCAACCACAGGAAAGCTTGACGCACGCATGCACGCCCTCACGCACGGGACGCGGAGATTCCGGATTACGCGTCACGGAAGGAGCAGAAGAGGCGAACAAGACCTGGTGAGCTTTCGCCCGGCTCAGGCCAAACAATTTTGACATTCTCCGGTATGATTGACATCATCCGGATCGCAGCCCCGTCCCGAACTCACCTATACGAGGCTGGGTATGCGCACAAAAATGGACCACCTACGACTTCCCATCTTCAGCGACGCTCACCGGCAAGTCCCCTTGACTACCAAGCTGCGAGCCCTCCCTACAGGAGATCCTAGATGTGGGACTATCGGCCTCTGACACTGATCAAGAATGTAAATCAGTCTCGAAAGACGGGAAGGAAGAGACTGTGTAAATGACAGGAAGAGAGAGAGAGGGAGGGGGTGGGGAGGGAGAGGGAGAGAGAGAAGGGGTTTTGCTGGTGGAGAGGGGAATGGGAGGGGTCAGGAAAAGGGGGAGAGAAAGGTCAAACACAGGTACCGAAGGCGCCACGGTTTTTATTCTACACTGTAAAAAACAGGAATTTTCGTGTGCATTTTAATTTCGCGAACTTCGCGAGAGCCAAGATTCACGAAATTAAAATGCATGCGAAAGTTCTTGCCAACACTATAATGCACTGGGTGCCAGTGGCAATTCGCGAAAATTTCATGCCACGAAAAAGATCGTCGGCTCCAATTAGCGAAAGTTTCATGCCGCGAATATTTCTTGTTTGATAGTATCGTATTTTATTCAGCCTCTCACCTTCCTTCCCCTTGACCAGGGAGGTGAGACGACCAAGGAGGTACCAGCAAAGAAAGGGGTGTGCAGTATGATACCAGGGAGGTTGTGAGAACCCTCACTGCTCCCTAGTGATACATCCTTGTTGTTTTACTAGCCTAGTACAGGTTGCACCTCCTTGCCCTGACTGAAAAGCATGACATCAGCTGTACCTCAGTCATGACTGACGTCATAGAGCTACTGTGCCCCGACTGTTCTTCAATGAAGTCCAGAAATAATAGGCCTGTCCATAACGCTGTTGTAGTAGGAAGCAAAAGTGGCATTTGAAGAACGTACGTGGATAAGTGAAATTCGCCCAAATTTAATGTTCACCCATACGGGGTCCACTGCCGAGGCAGATTTTCCTGTCGTGTCACAGGATAAGAAGCAAGCTTTAATCCATTTCCTGTCTATACGCGACAAAATTATTTCAAGGAGGTGTGTGATATTCCTTTGCTTATCATATCAGGGCTTTGACATACCCATACTTTGTCACTCTTATACGTTAATGTTGTCGTTGTTGTTAGTTTTTTGTATGACTGTCGTATCAATGAGAGGATATCGTTTTTCCAAAGTAGCACATGTGCAATTAATCTGATAAATATATTTTGATATTACCATATAGTAGGTAAGTTCGTATAGATGTAGGCCCTAATCTCTTAAAAGACCATTCTGTTAAAGCGACAGGTAAACTTTTTCAGCTCTTATCAGTTGATATCTAATGATAATGGGCGTTTGATAAATCACAGTTTGAGAGTTGCAACCCTTGAACGCTCATGAAATTCATTAAGAAAATGAGCTGACGTAATAAAAAAAAATCGACGTCCCTCGCAAATTAATATGTCATGAATATTGTATTTTGGAACATCTTGCTACAGCAAATTGCTTTCCACAGTACAGAATAGTTGTACCACAATCCTCCCCTGAATCCTGTAGCTGCTCATTCATTCTTCGTCTTTCTCGTGCTAAAGGAAATTGCCCTCATTTCCACGAGATACCGCTTCGCTTGAAGCTTTGTCTCTTCTCCACGCCGGGGTGACCTTAATTTTTGCAAGTAGAGCCTGCCAGAAGAGAGTTAAGTATGACAGTCGAGCGGATTGACAAAGCTTCTGTATAGACGTACATTTTAAAGGAAACAGTTTGGTTGGATTTTTTTCCAGGCATCTCTTTTTCACCAATTTTCACAGTGTTTTCAGGACTTTGCATGAAAAAAAAAATGTAAATATGAAGAATTTATATCGGTGAAATGGATTAACTTTTCCTTCAGCTGAGGAAATGTTTAAAATAAAAACAACAACAAAGAAGCCCACAAACTTTTCAGATTTTTTGTTACTATGACTAATTGATGGGAGTCATGTAGAAAAATAAGGAAATATCTTAAAAAGGGAATCGGCGGCATTTTACTCCCATGATCCATCAGAAACATCCCCATTTATAGCAACAGAAGAGTCGATCATGCGAGGCTAAGTGAACCTGACTCGTTACAACTCAACATTGTGATTTTCATCCACCCGTTTCATTTCGTTCACTGAAGATGATATTTTTTTCTCTCTGTGTATGCATACTCTCCTTGATAAGTTGAAGATATAATTTTCAAGTCGTTTTTTTTTTCTTGTTTTAAATGGGAATGAAAGGGACAACTTCGTCAGGTGAAAATTACGTCGTGACCTTGAAAGACGTGTTCTCACATGTCGGTTTTAAATGAGTTGTTATACATCAAGCTACTATCATGTTCGTCTTCATGGAGATATTATGCATTTAAGGAATGCAGTATAATCTATCCTGCGATGATATTCTTCAACTAATGAAACTGAACCTTAAGTCAAATATGTCCTCTCCAAATTCCATGCGCTCTGCCTACAGTTGTGCGTCGTATGACTCATTTGCATAGAATCCTAATCACGGTAATAATTGCACTACTGCTCTTTCACTTAACAAATCGTCTACACGATTTTTTTTTTTTTGATCGTCTTTCCGTGCGCACCCCCAAATGAACAGAACAACTCCATTGTCTCGGCACTGGCTGACAGAGAATGTATTCATGGTGTGGTAAAACTGTAGAACAATTAGAAAATAAGGTTATCAGGCCAGCAGGGGTTTTATATTCATTTCCTGTAAACTCTGAAAATGGTAGCTTCAGAAGCAGTTAGAAACCATCGCTCGCCCTCCCTTTCCATTATCCCTTCTTGCAGGGAGAATCATATCCGTTGTAAAATTTCGGTCGAAACGACGTTATCGGAAATGAGAGTACAAGTGGGCCGTCCTTTTGTTTATCAAATATAATTACGTTTTATAGTCGGGAATATCTGTTACTTAAACTTGACACAGTAGCCTAATGAAATATAGAATATAATCATGCCATTACACGACTTAGAATGCCGTCAGTATAGTTTCAGATGTATTAGACACTTATTATGATAACGTATAATTACTATAAGGTTCCACAATTATTGTATACTCTTCTCAGTTGACTTAATTTTGTTTATGAAACCTTATTCTCTGTTACCAAAGAAAGTGAAATGTCTATGTTCTCGTCGAAAAATGAAATAAAATTTGAATTGAATTGGATTGATTGAAATTGAATCATAACTCACCCCGAAAGAAAACAAACAAACAAGCAAACAATACAAAACAAAGCAAAAACTAGAGCAATGCATTTGGTTGTTGAGAGAGAATCTGGTCAACTTTTACAAGAATCAAAGTCATTATGGTCTTTAAGGCATAAAGAGACTTGAAATTATCAAAGGGAACGCCGCTTTCGTTTATCTTGTGTCCGTATTTGTTTTTATTTCCTGACATATGTCATGTTTTATTTACTCTACCCCCTATAGGGCTGTAGCTCCTAGATTGAGGAGTCAGCTATCATATTATCATTTTATAGCGGTGGCAAAAAATAATGAGAAAGCCTATATTATCATGAAGTCTTTGTAAAACAAATTGAATCGTTACACAGGACGACCCCCTGTAATACCAGTCTCCGCTAAAGACTGAGAGACTGTATACTAGTAATATATAATTGCAGCAGACGACAACCTCGTAGACATGACACTTTGTCTAGCCTTGCTTTCGGGAGATAAGGGTGCTGCTATCATAGCTGGAATGCAGACGTCACGAAATGAGGTGGATGTGTGTTTGCTATTTATATTGCACTTCCACACACACAATGAGACCTATTATTGTGTAGGTGTTTGAGTCAGCAGAAAAAAAAGAGATAGAAGATAATACTTGCAGACTCCTTGGCCAAAGGCTATTCACCTTTCGTGCTCTCTTGAAAGTGGTGGCGGGTTCAGGACCTTCGTGTTTAAAAATGAAATAGACTTGTGATCAGACTAGTATCATAAGCTTCCCCCTTTTTTCCTGCAAAGGGCATGAAGGGAGAGGAATTGGAAAACAGATTTGAGGGGAGACTATAAATGACCAGAGGCCATTAGACGGCGTGACACTCAAAATAGGTCTTATACTTCAACAATAAAACTCTCACCTCAGCCATCCCGTCATTCGACACTCGTAATACCTGTGGTCTACCCTACTTCTCAGCTATTTTCCCCCGTCAGGTCTTTGACCTACAATGTTAGTGTTTTTCACCCCGCGTGCCTTTTTTTCCCGGCACCGGGGTACTCAATAAGCGTGATGCACCCTTCTACTTCCAGCTCGGTATCCTTATAATATACCGTACCCGCCCTCCCTGTCTATCTTCAAGAGGATACAAAAATATGCCATCATTTCTCTCACTCACCGTGTTCTTCTTCCTATAATTTGTCGCCTTTTCAGTGGCAGGTATGTCGAAGAACCTCTGGGTTATGACCCAAACTTCCGCTTGTTTCTCGTGCAAGTCCTCCGCGTAAGCGGTTGGTTGAGGGCGCATGTGAAATTTGGATTTACGCTACCGGACTGTTTTTGTGGGTTTTTTGCGCATGCGCAAAGCATTATTTTTTTTTTTCCAAAGATGAATCATTTCATTCAGACAAATTCAAAATGTAATTTCTTCTTGATTTAGACGTCAAATGTCACTGTGGTGAAGGGAATTTCGCTGCTTGGTATGTTTGAGATAGAAGTATATCCTTTCCCTCTCTATCATTGCATCCACTGCCACACAGTTCATCAGCCTTCTTACGATTTTCTTCATTTTCTCGTTTCACTTTTTTTCTCTCTCCCTCTTCACTGAAAGCCTTTTTCCCCTTTCAATTTAATCCCCCTGGCATACTAAATCCCTCTTCCTAAATTACATTGACAGACAAAACGTGCGAAAAAGTCCTCCACTTCTCCCGACGCCAGAAGCCGTCTCAGTGACGTGTCGCCACCCCGTCGGCGCGGGCAGGTAAAGTAGGTCTCGACCCGCCTCCCTCTAGTTCCTTCGCACAAGACCCGCGCTATTTTCACACCAGTGCCACGGCGTCTTGCTTGAAGGGGTTAAACGCCGTGTCTCTGGAGTTCACTTTCTACCCCCATCTCCCCCTCCCTCCGTCCGCGCGAGAGATGCTTTTTTTTCACACCGAGGTTGGCCTCAGCGTCGAAGGATGCCGCTCCTATGGAGTTTCTTTTTTTCTTTTTTTCGTTGCCCCTTTTATTCATTCCTTCCAGTTTCATTGGATGATGAAGAGTCAAAGCAGTCATGCTGAAAACATGGCGTTAATCAGGAGGGAGAGGTTAATGAGTAGTGAGCTTACTTGATGCACAGCGTCCCTTGAAATCAGACGGCGTAGCGACGAGATACAGCCATTTTCAACACCCACAAAAATCAAGATGTTGGATGAACTCAACCATGGAAGCCGACAACAGTGTGGGTCAGGGAACGAACTCAAAAAGATCAAGGAAGAAAAGAGCTTCAGTATACACGAAGACAAACAACTACGATTATGTTGACGTAAAAATTATACTTTGGATACCTGAAAATGAAACAAGATGGCGTATTTACAAATGAAAATTTGCGCCATGTTTGAATGCAACATCACAGGCGTCAAGGTCAAGCAAGCATTTGTGTTTTTTTTTAGATTGCATCAATTTTATGAGACTTAGACTATCCAACAGCCATCACGAGAGAACATCGAATATCATCCTATTGCCTTCGTGTATGTTGTAGTTGTAGCTATATTCTAGAGAATAATGAACAGGAATTTCATCCGATGTGGCGGGCATGCAGTGGACGAAATCATGAACAAAATGGAGACAGGGGCATTCACCGTTACCATGGTTACATATCACGTCTTGATGCGTCAATAAATTGTTAGCATCAATCAATTACTTCCTCTATTTTTGTATGATCTGGACACAAACGCAATGGAGAGGAAAGAGAAAAACATGTAAAAATGTTCGCAGTGTTCGAGCCTGGATACGAATGTGATGCAAATTTCTACAGGGTGTCTAAAAATTTGGGCAAGGCGCGTCACACACTATTTCCTCCCTTGTATAGATTACGTTACTTCCCTGTGTTATGTAAGTATACAAAGAGTGTAATATTGGGAACACAACGACCAGAAACAATGGTGATGATTATGATGAAAGTGATATTATTAACGATTCGATAATGATATGGTGATGGTGAAAGTAGCAATAATGACCGCGATGTAAAAATATTGACATAATGACGCCATGATTGCGTTTCACATTTTGCAGCTCCATCAAAAATAAGTTTTCCTTGCAACTTTATTCATAATCTCTTAGTGCAATTGCTAGTCGCCTTAGTATTTGCTGTCACTATTGTTAACATCGCTATCATGAACACTATTGAGTAGAATAAAGGATGTAATCATTGTAGCACAAAGAAATAATCATCATTGTCGTCATCATCATCTTCATCATTACAATCGTCTTGTATCAGAGTAAGTTATGTGGATGTCAGCGTGATTTAAACTACAGTAAACACCTGGGTCAGGGGATACTTTTTTTTTTCAGTTACTCCATACGTAATATTCCGTTAATGGTGTACAAAAAAAAGACGACGAAAATTTAATTCCTATAAAAATGTTAAACATGATATTGATCTTGGCTGAATACTTTGAGAATAATGATCAGTCTGATTGGATTTGAGACTGGGGCATAACTGCATGAGTTCCAACAACAACAACAACAACAACAACAAAACTGGAAATGTAAAAAGATTATGGAAAACCTATTATGCTAATTTATTTGGTGATGACATCATAAAGTCATTATTTGCGTTTTCATATTCACTGTTCAAGAATCGTCATGTGAATAAGAGGGAATCTTCACAAGTTCATAAATTCCCTCATCTACATCCGATTTTGACCACATATTCATTGTTGTGATTGTAAAATTTTACTCTATCGTTTTAGACCATGACTTTTAGCTAGTTCCAAATTTCCTTCCCTTTAAGCACTCCATTTTCATTACTACCGCATTGTTCCTCCGCACAAAATAACCTTCCAAACCCAAAGAAGGTATAAGCTCTAAATGCACCCATCATGTCAAAAATTTTGCTGAGGCACCCTAACCCTACAATCTGCCGCTTCTTACCCATACAGTCACCTCGCATCACTCTTTGGTTGTCCTTCTTGAGCAATGACGCGATATAGGGCTTGACAAGCCGATCCCTTAAAAACCCTCTCAATGGAAAAAACGAAAGAAAGGAAAAAGAAAAGGCTCCGTGGGCAAATTTAATCTTTATTTCTCGGTTTGGCCCTCTAAAATTCTGTAGGGATAGCTTAACCATTTCGCTTGGGACTCGCCGTTCAACACAGACGTCGAACAGTTCAATGCAACTTGCGCTTGACTGCTCTTTTTTTCCCCCTCCGCATGAGTATTCTTCTGTATAATAGACGCAGTCCGACAATCGTGCCTGCAGGATAGCAATTTTTACTTCGCCGGTTTTACTATTCTTCATCCAAGTCTATCGTGCAGTATTTTCTATTATTGAACCTTGCCCCATGTTCGTCTCTCCCATTCTCTCTTCTTTCTCCTTCTCTCTCTCTCTCTCTCTCTCTCCCCCCCCCCCCCCCAAATCACACTTCCTCCGTCGACAGCAGCCGACACTGCATCGGTGTGCTCCTGGAATTCTGCCCCATCATCTCCGGGGCCGCTGTCACTTAGCCGTCTTCTTTTGTCACGGGCAGTGTCGTCTAGGGGGTTTTCGTTGGGGTCTACCCCCTTTTTTTTCTCCATCATTCTCTTCTCTTCTCTTCCATTTTTTCCTCTCCCTTTTCTGGCATGTGTATAATTCAATTGAAACGCGTCTACGAAATCCTAGCCCGCTGAGAAAAGAGGTTGTGGCTAAATTCGAATTAGTAACACAATAATGAAGAAACGATTTTATTGCGATAAATATCAAATCACGGCCCGTATCGCTTTCTATCCGTTGCCAGTCAAAAAACAAGTAAACAAGAGAATGACGAGCAGAGATGGAGAGAAAGAAAGAGAGAGAGGGAGAAAGGGTGGGAGAGAGAGAGAGAGATGAAAAGTAAGAAAGAATAAAAGAGGAGTCGTTAATGTGAACACTCAAAGAGCCCCTTGCGCAGACCTTTGCAGCGTGCCAGTGGCCCTGTGGGCTGGAAACTCGAGACCCGTACACCCTCCAACCACCCGTCAAAGAGGATCAAACAATTCAAATTACGGTTATATCATACGGGCTCAGAAATTACTAAACTCCAAACAATGCCAGCCACATTCTCAAACACATTTCAATCACAGTCCCGTACCAGAAAGTGGCCGAGGGCGTGGGTAATCCACGCATCATTCATTTTACACTCCCCGAGACCGCCCGTTTGTTGATCCTCATAAGCAAAGAGAAAAAGGGGCGGGGCGGGCGGAAGGGAAGCAAAATAAAGAGAGAGATAGAGCACGGGAGGTTGAAAGAGAGAAAGAGAGAAAAAGAGCATTTCTGGTATCGAAAATGGCGGCAAGGTTGTGCAAGAGGAGGAGTATGGGTCGTGTATCTTGAAAATTTTCGAACCGCTGTCTTTCAGTTGATCTGTTTGTTTTGTTCGTGTTGCTAAATGTTGATGTACACTTTGAAGCCACTAACTTTCGGTTATCATCGCGGAGGCTTTACGAGGGGGGCTGAGAGGGGCAGCTCCGGCGGGACAGACACGCGACAACTTCCACACAGCACCTCGATGTGCTTGCTACCCTGGCAGCCCCCCTGTCCATATACTACGTTATTTTTTACCCCTCCATCTTCCTTCCTCTCTCTCTCTTTCTCGTCCCGATTCTCTCCCCGTGTGTGGACTCTTTACATTATGTATTTACAAAGTACACAAATAAAGTGTACTTTTCTGACTCAAATCGCCTGATTCTCTTCATCCACGGTGTTATTTTGAAAGTACATAAATACGGGTCCCTCTTCGCAACTGGCTGGTTGTTTACTCAAAGCGTGTTTAACTCGATGCAAGAAGCCCCAATTCCGATGTAGCAAAAAAGCGCGCCCGCACGTCCTTCCGTGCCCCGAACTTGACCCATTATTTGCTATGAACACACGCGCGACGCATCAGCGCCTAACATTAGCGCGCATAGTTACCTCGAGAGGAAAATACACACAGCCCGGTCATTCATTTATTATCTTATTCACAAATTGATGATGAAAGCCTGTCACTCTTTCGGTGAACATGGTTGCAACCTATAGTTGTTGGTGTGTTTTCTTTCTCTCTCAAGCAAGAATATCTTGTCTACGGCTGACTGCATGTCCGTACACTTTAACGGCATTGACGTTTTTAACTTTTTTTTTTCCCAACATTTTTTTTTTTTTTGAAGAGCAACTTCGCAAAACGGTAAGTGACGCCATGTGGTGTACAGCACGCTTTCAGAAAGAGAAAAGTAGTTGGAACTCTGTCATCCCCCATACCTCCTTTTAAGACTACCTTTTTCACAAACCACGGGGTCAAAATGGTTTTAATAGCTACTGTTAATGGAAGTCACGCTTCCTGTAAGAATGATTCCCGCCGGCATCTCTGTTTTGATGAATTAGATAGTTGTATACAGACATTGCCTCTTGAGATGTGTGATACAACACTCGACATCTCTTTGGCATTTATATTTTCCCTAACATCATTGTCTCGATGAGAAATTAGAACTCGAAAGGGATTGCAATGTCAAGTGCATAACATCATAATATCAAAGGTAGATAATGAAATACACTTGAGCAATAAAACAAGTGTTTTAGGTCCAAAATATTGCAGAAATATTTTTTAAAGCGACTTACAGTCGGATGTACGTGTTACAAGGAAAGTCTAGAAGCCTCAATTTTTTTCTTTATCTTTGAGATGACATATGTTTCCCCCCTTAGTGACAGTGTGAAAAAAAAATTATGAAGAGAGATTGATAGTGGTGTTCGTTATTCCGAAGGTTCGTTAATCCCATAGTTCATTTCGCCAAAATGAAATAAGGTTCGTTATTCCAAAGTTTCGTTAATCCGAAAATCAAATGAGGTTTTTTATTCCGAACGTTCGTTAAGACGACAATGTAATGAGGTTCGTTAGTCCGAAAATGAAAAGAAGGTCAGCCGAACGTGCGTAGCCCAACTACTATTACGAACCTTTGGAATTAAGAACCTTATACTTCGTTTTCGAATTAACGAACCTTCGGAATAACGAACCTTACTTCAATTTCTGTTAAACGAACCTTCGGAATGACGAACCTTATTTCATTTTCGGATTAACGATCCTTCGGAATAACGATCCTCCGGAATAACTGTAACCCAGAGAGAGACCGCAAACATATACAATATGTTATCTATTACTGCAGGACCTTTGTAGCGGCGATGTAACATTTTGTTTCATGAAAGGTATATCACTTTTCTTTTTGGTCTTTTTCTCTGCCTAAAAGCATGTACTTTGACTTTTTTGGAGAAATTGCGTGCCCCGCGCAGATACGAGTACTTCCTCGCATCCTTCCGATCACATTCCCAACCCTTCCACGAACCCACTGTCTTAGGCGAAGCTGGTCCTACCTTCGTCCCTGATGAGAATAGCAGTCATTAAAGTCAAACGCCATCCCGTGTTTTGATCTCAGTTGACTTTAATCGATGAATTAAAACCAAACAAACAAACAAATAAAACAGAACAGAACAGAACAAGGAAAGCTTCATTAAAGCTGAACAAAAAAAAAAACAACAACAAAACAACAAATTATGAAAGTTCAGCAAGTTTGGAATGGCACACGCTTCCCCAGAAGCAGTAACAGCGATCACTCTCGAATAAGACTATGCAAATTAGATTAGGCAAATGATTTCATCACGCTATCAGATCTGCTCTTCTAATTGGTGTTTACTTAAGAGAAATCTTACACATTTCAGCATCTATCGTTATTTCCCTATCAAAAGAGTTGCTTACTAAATACAACTCTAGAACAACTGCATGAAAAAGATCACGTTTTCCTCCTTTTGAATTCATTGAAAAGAGGTAAGTGTATTTAAGATTTTTCCATAAGCCAATAAGAGACTTTTACAAGACCATGACGTCATCATCTATAAATGTGTGGATAATAATGGTAGCAATATCTCCAGTATAATCATCATTTCTTAGTTATGAATTTGAAAGTTCTATAGTTCTCTCTTTTCGTTCTCTTAAAACTACAATTTCACCGTTCGTTTGATTTTACTGTCTTTATCAAAGTCAAATTCAGCAGACAAAGGAATTTGGCAACATTCTATTTTTGTTTTTTGTCTCAAGCACAACTCTTCCTCGAAGCATTCTCTGAACTATAGAAGGGATAGACCTAATTGTCCTGTTTTGCACACAGCATCATTGTTGCAGATGTTGTGGAAAGGAAGTTAGGTATTCTTTTGCATGGTCAGGACGCCGTGTACTCATGAGAAATTGATACTCACCTTTACCTGTCAACGTGAAGGTATCATAAACATGTTTCTCATCACGCAGTAGCCACATGGCTAAAAAACAACCGTTGCATTGTTGGTACAATTCCATTATGTTGTCGAAATTTATTGGCGCTAGACTCGCTGGACTCTCATTTGTAGTTTGACGTGATAGCTGCTTGGTGGAGAGATATATCGTCGAACAAATAAGTAAGCAAGCAAACAAACAAACAAACAAACAAATAGGAAAAGAATTCAACATCCATAACATCAAACAATAAAGAAAAAACACTCTCAAGCACAGGCAACTAACAAACGAGAATGGAAGCAGGCTATATACTTCGCGTCAAACAATAACCTACCCGCCTCTCAGTACAACCATGGAGCTACAACACATGGACAGCTCCATGGTACAGTTACTGTGAAGTATTGACGTCTTTCTCGTGTTTTCATGTTCAGCTCTTGACTCGGTTATACTAATCTTACTTGCCCAGAGAAGTCGTTTTAAGTTTGGAGCTGAATTTCAAGGTTTGAACATGAGAAATGCAACTTATACACGCAGGAACAAAGATTGACACTTTTCCGTCAGAACCCCAGCCAAAAATCACACCATTACTTTCTCCAGTCAGATTGCCAATAGATCGTTGACGTTCGTTCGTTCGTCGTATATCCTATGCTCTGCTCTGCCATTACAAATTTTGTTGTTGAATACATTTATGTTGCTCTTATACTCGCTGAGACAACAAATTATATTGAGATGGGTCCACGTCTGACCTTAGTACTTTAAAAAATGAAAATGGGCCCTTTACCAGCTATGAAAGTTAAAGAGGATATTCACTTACTAAGGAAAAAAAAACCAACCCAGTTGATCTATAGATTTGAAAACGTGAAACCATCGTTTTGGTCTTTTAGTGCGTGGTGACCGGCGTGTTAGACTTCGTAACAGCAACGGAACAGATATTTCAAGGGTAATTCGATCTTTTTTGAATGACCACAACATGAAATCCGTGCATTGAAATTAGCTGATTGCCACCTAAATCGATCTTTAACTGAGGATTGAACAAAGATGAAGCCACACAAACTGATACAGTTTTGGCCCATGACCCTCTCTTAACGAACTAACACTGTAATTGTTGTAGAAATAGACTGGTGATAATAATATTTAACACCAAGACATATGAGAGAACGTGTAAAGTAAAGACAGTAGTGATTTCGTATAGAATACACACAAAGAGAGAAAACACTTGAAGTAAAGTGTTAAGAAAATGATTCGAATGCAGGTGACCATATTCATAAGCAAATCTTGACTATGAAGATGGATCTATTAGTTTGAAGGTGCTGTTAGTAAATGCTAATACGCTTGGCATACGAAATAGAGGAAGCGCTACTCTGCTACGAAAGTTAACTCAACAAGGAACTTTTGAAAATATGGGAGATTGCTTTATCGTTCACTGGCGAAATTTGGAGAAATTTCCTGTCCATAAAACTGCGCAGTTCAGTAGATTTTGGAGGATTTGGAGCGATCCTCAAAACGCTGATGAACTTTGGGGCAATCAATATTTTCGTACACGTGCAGAAGACGCAAGGTGTTATTGTTTCGCATAGCAAAGGTCTGATTCATTGTCTCATGTCGTCCATGCTTGTTGAATTCTAAAATGATAACTTGGAGTACGTATCTTTCTGCCGAAATGACATCGATCTTATCTAAAGGAAACTAGGCCCAATATCTCATTCTGTAGCCCTAAAATGCATAATTTTTATTTGATGATTACATACCGTGCATCACAAAACGAACAAAAAGTCGCACCCCTTGATTTTATGTGAGGACTCAGAAAAGGTGAAATGGGTCAACCGAGTCATTATTGAGTTTTTCTTATTTTCTGAAAGAGCTATCCTTCTTCTACATTATTCTTTAGTTTGGGATCATAACATTGATGGGAAGGTGTGTTTTCAGGAGATTTTCTACAGCCCTTTTATGGGGAAGAATACAATGACCCGGTATGTCTTAGAGTCCCCTTTTCATTTCTTGAAATCCTTTACACACTCCTCACTTTCAAGTCTAATAAGTTTTGAAAGGATAACACTACTGCTTTGAAAGTTGGCATTAATCATGGACATAATGTGTTTGTAGAACACGCTCAATTTCAGCTTAATCTGATAATCCCTTCATTGTTGTTGCTCCAGTGGTTTACACCTTGTGTTTTGTCCCTTTCATCACACAGCTAGCACAGCTTGGTAAAGATTAAGTGCTTGAATAGACCCGTACTTCAGAGCCTCTTTTCTCAGTTCACACTTTTCCAGAGTGTTTACTTTCTTTCTAGAATTTAGATAGGTTAGGGGAGTCCATTTGAATTGAGCTATACATCATTTTAAAGCCTTTAACTACAAACCCATGTCTAGCGACTTTTTGTTGGTTTTGTGATGCAGGGTCATGAATTTGATTTTAAGTTTTGATTAACGCTTTCTGTGTTTCAGATCATGACTTTTCCTCTTGAGTTCGCATTTGGTAGTTTCCTATGCTGGGAGACACAGTTTCATACTACATGAATCTAAGCTACCCCTCAATTCTCAATCGATTGCTGAAACTGAAAGGGCAACTCGGGTCTGTGCAGACGAACATCTTCCGTCATAATTGTGGTAAGGTTTGGTGATTGAGCTACCGGAGGCACGCAGCCTTTTTTGATTGGCAACACAGCGCTTAGGGTGGGCCGCGCTGGTTGTATATTGTCGTCCGTCGTGAACTTTAATTGCTGAGTATTATCCATACGAGAGTTGATTGAAAACACAAATTTGTATTGTCTGATTCTTCAGCTCTTCATTCAATCCCTACATAGGAAGAAGAATTTCTCTTCCCTCTTCTTTCTCCCCCAAGTCAATGCTCTCCCACGAGAATTCCTGCGTTTGTTTACTGCGGGGTCAACCATGATTTGACCCCTATCTTCCGGTGAGAAGGCAAGTGCAAAATGGCGCGGGCAAACTCTTCATCATTCCCTGTCTTTATAAACCGAAAAGTAGGTACACAGCAGTTTATAATATCATCATTCATGATGTTTATCTACACAGGACATTGGCGGATCCCAGCCATTGTTCTTAATTGTCGACCCTCCCTACAGGTCGCCCAATAAGGCCGTTATTAAGTTGCCTTTGGAACGACTGTTACGTGTGTAGGCCTAAAGGTATGATAACTATATATCGTTAAAGTCGGCAGGGACGATTATCTACCAAGATAAATATATTTATATTTATATATATATATTAATATATCAATAATCATCTACCAAGTCTCAAGAGTTATATCATGATATTGTGTAGTATGTAGGCCTACATATACAGACATAGAGATAGATAGATAGATAGATAGATAGATAGATAGATAGATAGATAGATAGATAGATAGATGAATGAGTAGATGGATATATGTAAATACGGACAGGAATATATTTGTAGACAGAAAGATATACAAAGGCTAGATTGACATGTAGGTAGATAGATAAGTAGATAGATAGATAAATAGATAGATATTAAGTAGGTAGATAGATAAATAGGTAGATAGATAGATAGAGAGAGAGAGATAGAGAGAAAGAGAGATAGAGAGATAGGTAGATAGATGAATAGATAGGTAGATAGAGAGAGAGGTTGAGGAGATGTGCTGGGAAGCAGTGGTGCGGGTGGGGTAGCTCTTGAGGAACATTCAGTTTTCTCGACCTGAGTGCGTGACGATCCCACTTCAATCATATCAAACATTCTCATCATTTGCCTGCACGAAATATGTCGGCCATTTTTTCCCGAAGATTTCACACCCCGCTGTTCGCCCATCAGGTCGTGGCGTTCTGCTCATTCGACGCCTGGCGGTGTACCGCCGAACATTGACAGTCGGCAAGTTGGGGCTAGGCTTGCCACCCAGTCTCTTGAATGATTACAACCCAAAATGAACGCCGAAGAATGAATCCTCTCATAAAGGAGGAGGTGTCACAATCATGGCAGTTTTATGGTGCGGTAGCTAGAATAAGCAGAGCCTTAACCCTTTCACCATCACCATCCTAAAATGCTATTGACATTGTACATAAACATGTTACCGACGAGACTCAAAGAGTTAAATGCTTTGCTGTATTTGTTTGATTTGATTTGATTAGTACCTGTATTACCATTGTACATGCACATACATGTACACACATGTATTATACACATTGCTTGTAGCATCATTGTATACAGAAGTTGCTTGTAGAGTAATTTTGTCTCCATTGGATTTGAAATGTGTAACAAAGTGTATGATATAAGCAAAACAATGAATAATACAGAAAGGTCAGAGGTTTTGATAGCTTGATTTGAATAAAAAAGACAAAAGGGAGGAGTGACTTGCGTAGAGATAGGATAGAAAAATCTGACTCTATCCCGACGAATGTCCGACTCTTCATGCGAAATTAAATGTTAGATAACGTATGTAAATGTGATTCATGAATTCTGAGGTCTGAGAATTATGCTGAAAAATGAATTATGCAACCACAAAAGCATCAAGAACAACATTTTTTTCTCACTCTCATCCCGATCTCGTCCGAATGAAAATAACAGAAATAAAATAAAATGATTGTATGTACATTGATGCATAAATGCTTTCCTTCCTTTGTCTAATTCGCTTCTTTTGTATAGTAAAAAGAAATGCAAGGATTGCTTGAACGAGGTATATATTTTGCACACTTGTTTTTTAAAGAACATTTGGAATTTGATCAACCGACTTGTTGATCAACAATTTTTCACTCGAGGTGCACTGCTCGAGCGTGCCGTTATAGAGAAATGTAAACGGAAGAGAGTTCGATGGGGGGGGGGGGGGGGGGGGGGGGGGGGGGGGTAGGATGGAAAAGAGGAAGAGAAAGAGTGAAAGAGTAAGGGGGAGAGAGAGAGGGAAGGAAAGAGACCGAGGAGAAAAAAAAAATATATGATGTTATCAAGCAGGGGAGAAAGTAAAGAAAGACGGCGAACTGGGCGCGAGGACACTCACACGTCCTGAGGGGGGCCTCGACCAGCGCCTAGCACGCCCGGAGCTCGGGGAAGGAACGATTGGATGTGACGTCCCATCTGAGCACACTCCTGCGGCGTGTGCACCTGTCCCGTTGGTGCTGCGGGACCGTTAAATTGTCTCCCAATTTGTCAGGGGTTATCACGGGGGAGAGGCGCGCCGCTGTGCTGATGGCTACCATTCATAAATCGCATTACAAAATACTTCCACAGAGAAGTTTATTTCCATGCCATTGTGAGGAGATGAAAAAAAAAAACAAGAACAACAACTAAAAAGAAAAACGTCAATGTACAACATGCTATGGACATCGAAAGCAAGTCATCCTCTCCTTTTCTGCCCCCTCCACTAGCCCCACCCTCACCTCTGCCCCCTCCCCTCTTCCACTCCTCACCCGCTCTTGAGGGTGTTCTTCGAGCAATGGTAATAATGAAAATAATATAGAGGAATCGTTACCCAATGCTATCTAGCACTGAAGCATATCTAAATAATACGGACACACACACGCACACACACACACACACTTTCTATTTCTTTTCTACTTTCTATAGCAATACAATAATATAACTATACTTGTTGTATGAACGTTTATATCGCACTACGGGAGTAAGGCGTCCGTTTTTATTTATTTGTTTGTTTGTTTTTGTTACTCGCTTCACGCTCACAGTAGTTTCACAAGTAATCAATTAATTAACAAACTACTCCTTGTTCAACGTAAAAACGCCTGTTACTTCCGACCCGAACGAATTTATTTTGTGATGAATTGTTTGTAGCAAACATTTTGAAGGACACGTACACGGACACGAACATGAACATGAAAACAACAACCAAATATGTGTGTTCTCAAAAATAAAAACAACAACCTCCGCCGTCTATGTTGGACCAATATAAAATCGTCTGCTTTACGATTATCAAAATTAGTCTAGAGACCTATTCTGCTATAGCAAATCTTTCGTTGACGCCGATTACGTATAATTTTTCGTATAATTTTACGTATAATTTTTCATGCATTTGTTTTTGTGGCAGTCAAAAGACCGAGAGACAACCATTCTTCTTCTTTTTTTCTTCTATTTGAATGGAAGAAATCTAAAGTTGGAGAAGCAGTTTATATTGACAATATGTGCATCAATATGAAATAATGTGTGTGTGTGTGTGTGTGTGTGTGTGTGAGTGTGCGCGCGTGTGATTGTGTGTTTGCACAAGGAGGTTGGTGTGCATGTGTACGTGTGCATGTACGTATGACTCAAAACATAGAGCGAGACTGCAAACAGAACACGTGATTTCGAGGATAAAAACGGAGAACCGAGAGTCCAATGTAAAACAGCTAGGGAACAAATAAATCTTGAACGAATAATTATGGTCAAACAGGCGAAGTCGCGGAAGTGGACACTCCTGGATGGAACGAACACAAGGGGCATTTTAACCTGTACATTATGATTACATTGACCCAAGATGGGGTCAAAGGAAGTAAGCAAACTTCAGGAAATGCCCTTTCAAAACTTGATGCTCTTTAAAATATTATATCCACTTGACTTCATCTTCATATTCAGATATTCTTGTAATGCGATTTTATCCTTGTTAAACTGACCACCATTAACTCGATTCTTTATCACTATCAAAATAGGTATGAGCAAATATGACTGTGCCAATGCCACCGAATGATTTATTCGAACACTACTCTACATGGAAAGTATTGAAAATTAACTGCTGCCACTCGTAGATTCATATATTTTTCTAAAGCACTGAGAGTAAATTATTGTCAACCGTATTTTTCTTAGCTTCATATTGAGACAATATCACACACTTTGGTATTTTTTTTTTACTAGTATTTGATGCATTGTGAAACAATACTTTTAAGTAGATAATGGATGTGAACTTGTTGAACCCAAGAGAGATGGGGGGGGGGGGAGGAGGGGAAGGCTCACGAGACCTGTTCATTTGCATTTATACTGTCTATAGAGCTATAGATATCAGCTTATTTCTCCGGGCACAGACATGTATTAGATCTGCCCGCGATGCCTCATAATTACACATAGTGCAAATCTTGAAAATTATGGTTTCCATAGCAACGACGGAAGTACAAAGAGCTGATGCGCTGCTGGCCAGCTACTACCAACATGGAAACTGCAAGCAGTATATGCTGCATTCTTCTGATTCATGATACGACTGGAAACCAAACAAATCTAGAGAAGAGACTGTAGTCAAGGATTTAGTCAGTGATCATAATGCTATCATAGCTATTATTATTTTATATCACATGCGTCTGCTCCCTTTGAAAAGGTAATCACCATTAAAACATGCATAATTACTATGTCAAATATTTACATGACAAACATAATAATTAAAACATTATTCAATGCAGAGTTCTAAGCTTATATAAAAAAATGCCACCGAGATTCTAAGACATATTTTTTTTTTCATGTCTACGATGAGTATTGGCTGCCCTTGATTCAATTCAAAAATTCAAATTCAAAATGATTGTATTTCCATATAAAGTAATACAAGTAATATGCATAACGCTTACATGAGTACATAATATTTAAGGAACTTTGAATCACGTAAGTTTCAGCAAAACATGGATACAAATATTGTAATTCAAATTTTACGTCGATGTAGGGCAATTTGTCAATCAGTTGCAAATATTGTAATGATATCAACTCTGGTTTGGATAAATAAACATGTAAGTAATACAATCTTAATTCATAACTCTACATGGAAAAGAGGAATTCAGTGCTTTGGTGGTTATATTATGAATCTGTCCACCCATATTCGGTTGAATCCCACTTCTAGTATAACTTTTGGAGTCCCTTCACATTATATCGCGAGCAACACTAAACCCATCTTCATTCGAACATGGTCTATGGACAGAAGGACGAGGTCCCACCACTGACACTCGGTTGAATCAACAAGGAGGTGAGACGAACATCGTCTCCCCTGCCCTGGTTGAACTCAAATGTACAGTGCACGCACACGCTGGTTACCGACCTTCAAAATTGAGCAGGGATGAGAAAAACGCCATCTACGACTAGCCTCGTCGCAGCTGTCGTGGAATTATGTTCTTCCCGTTTCCGGAGCAGACTCCCAATGAGCGCCTCTACGACTTGTTCTGCCCTTGTGCGTCTCGCTGGTTTATCTTTATCCCTATTCGTCTAGTTGATTTCTGTATTCTCTCTCACGCCTTTAATCGCGTCATCTTATCGCGAGAGAAAGAATTCGGTCTCCAAAAGACAATCAGCGAACAGGAATAATGTATGCGAAGTTAATTAGTTCGATGGGCATCGATGGCTAACAAATAACCCGATGATTGCAATTCCAGAGGAATTTATTCACCGCGTGTTGTAACGTTGAGGACAGGGAATCAAAAGTGTGGGAAAGTTATGATGTCTTAAGAAGAAAAAAGAAGAAGAAAGAATTAAAAAAACAAAATAAACTTTTTTTTTAAGTTAAAACAGGATCACAACTTCGTAAAATAAGGCAAATTAATTGAAAGCCAGAGGATACCTAAGTTGATAAAATAATTCATTATGATGTACAGATTTTCAAGACGCAACTATGAAAATCCATGATCTGACCAAACAGTGAAAATTCTAAGCTGCCTGATGTTTCATTCTTTATTAATCTCCTTACTGTTATATCAATGTGAAAATAAGTCGCGGTGATCGATCTTATCACCGCCGATGAAATTGTTCAAACAGAATAAAAGTGATAATATCATTTGATAAGTATGTGTGCGTCTGTGTGTCTAGACATAGTGATATCATAGAAAGAGATAGATAAAAAGATAGACAGATAGGCAGAAGGGAAAAAAAGAGACTAAAGGACGTAAAATGACGAAAATCTGACCTGCGCATCAAGAAAGAAATATGCATGCGCTTACACTCTACAACGCATATTATTGTCGCTTTCGTCATCAGCAAATAACAATAGTGTCTATAATACTTGCAGGCGGACGGTTGTGAGATGGCGGGAAAACGCACGTGGCGGGCGCGCTTAGCGCCGGAGGGGGGCGGGGCACGTACTGTAGGCTGATGAAGATGAAGTGATGTAAATTACTTCTCTGAGTAATGATGAGAACTTTTCCGCTTTTTCCTTTTTTTTTTGGGGGGGGGGGGTGATGGGGGCAATAAATTAATGCAGTGGTTTGGCAGTGATGAATGTTCGTTTGTGTAAAGTGCAGAGGAAATGAGCGCACATCGTGGAAATTAGTTCAAACTGAGATCTATGGCAAATATCAACCTATTTATCATACTTTCCGGTGGTGCGTTTCCATCTTCCGGAACTAAATCTTCGTCTTTACTCTCGTCTCGCGGAAAAATAATGAATAAATACGATTACAGCAATACGATAAATTGCTGCATTCTTACAGTTAAAGATGACATCGTTATGCTGGTTTCATGGAATTTTAGTAACGCTTTATAGGAATTAAGTTTCTGCTTTTTCCGAAGATGTGGAATTTCAGCGTAAATATATATTATGTAAAACTTATTGACTAGGATTTCTCCCGGTATATTACACCCAGTTATTGTGAGTCAGTTTCTAACGTTTAAGGGAGATAAAGGACAGGGGAAAGTCCGTAAGTGTGGTTAATGAAATCCAACGCGCTATAGTGTGAATAAGTCTGAGAAGAAATTGACAAAATGTTGACAAAATTTAACTTTGATTAAAGGCATAATCTACTATTTGAAGATAAAAAAACCCCTCGGCATTAGTGCTTTAAAAGTGTTCTAAATGTGAGTAGGGGATAGAAACAACCACTGCTAAAATTTGAATCCATATAATTGATGTTAAGTATTGTTAAATACACAAAATGTGAACAATAGTTATAATAAAAATGTTTCCAGACTAAACCGTCTACAGTTATGGTTCATTAAGAAAAATACTGATGTCTCCTTATATTGTAGGCTTTATTGCGAAAATTTTACATGGTAGGATGTTTTGTGATACAACAGACCTATACATATGCATGTAATGTGATATCTTGAAAATTTTAAAATCACTTCTCCCAAAGGTAAACAGGGCTTTTAATGTGTTTGATCATACGATAGAGGTAGAAATAGTTGGCGTTTAACTCGGTCATTACCATCGTTACATATAATTATTACGTCAGAATGTCATTGATATTATAAAATAGCGGCATTGAGAGGGTTAAACGGGCTTCTCAGCAGATTCCTCTGGTCACGTGACTGATGTTGCTCAATATTCTTTTTTTTTTTCGTTGTCGTTTGCGAAAGTTTCTGCAATGTATCTCACATCCCCCAGTGTTAATTACGTAATGACTCTGCCGAAGAAAATGCATCGAGGGTATACCAGGTTTCATCTCTAAACCTATGGGGATGATTACTTCATTAAAACATCACACACACACGCACACGCACGCACACGCACACAAACGTACACACACAAACATACATCGTAACTATCTTAACATATCATACCGCATAATGTATAAAAAGTTCAGTCATGCGCAAGAGACGGATCTTCTTTATCTGTTACTTTGATTTCTCTTACTGAAATACTTTCTTCTTCTTCTTCTTCTTTTTCTTCTTCTTCTTCTTCTTCTTATTCATCATCGTCGTCGTCGTCGACTCGATATCATGCAGGTAGATCCTAACACGTCTAAACCTTTTAAAACTTAAAAAGTTCAGTCATTGTATCCTTCATGAATGAAATCCTGGTCGCTGACTAGTCTCCATAGCATCATCAACATATGTGACCAAACCTAACATTGCTATCTTAGAATAAACGAAAAGAAATGAAATGAAAGGCAAATGACGAGAGAAAGATGTGCGATACTGTGAAATTACATTTATGGTGTATTACACCAGGGAGGTGAGAACATTTTACCACAAACAGGAGCTCATCTTGACCATATAGGCAACAGGAATTCGCGGAGAGCGATCTCTTTTTTTTTTTTGTACCTAATGCGGTTAAAGAAAAGAGCATTTGACATTCCTGTCACTCACGAGACATCACGTGACCTACCCTCTTGTTTCAACCTTTCAGTTTTGACTGTAAGTGCCCGTCATTTGAATACCATAGAAATTCACTCGGTGGCAGAATTAAATCGAGTGATCGAATAAACATTTTCATTGTGTCAGTGTAATTGAGTACCCGCCATTGATGTTCATCCTCTAACCAGTTCTCTAAAGTCGGCTGGCGCAAATGAATGCATGCTAAGCAGGAGCTAATGGCGATGCAGACATCTTTCATCGCGGTAACTTGAAAACTCTCAATCAGACGACAGTTGAAGTAACTTCTAAAAATCTCGCGTCAACCCGCGCGTTTCCGCGCGACGTCTACTCAAGCCCTCTTCTCCCACTCGAAGAGAACAAACCGTCTCCGCTGAAAAGCGGTTGCGAGCGCCAAGGCCCTCCTGTATCGGGATCCACTTGAGGTGCATTTTGAAGTCAGCTGAACGCCAGATTACTCGCCGTGTGAAGGGGGGTAGCAGGGAGAGTTGTAAGGGGGGTATCAAAACTCTCCACCACGTCGAACTGGAGAACGCGCGCTGCCTCGTCGTCACGGTGTGTGACCGTCGACGCGAATAAGGTCCCCGACTCGAGCGTAATGAGCACACCTCTCTCCGCTAACCGCGGGGATCTGTTTCCTGTGGTAGCACCACAAACCTAATGGACCGTGTCGGCTTGGTATAATGTGATCAACAATGATCTAAAAAGGAGAAGGAGGGTAAGATAAGGAGACAGAATGATACACACATGTACGCAGACAGCTGGCAGACTGCAGGATAGAGGGGCTGACAGATAATCGATAGATATCGATACACGTAGTGCGATATCGCGAGCAAAAACCAATAGTAAGTAGACAGAAAAAAAGTGAATATAGATGGATAGCTATCTTGATATAGAGTGACACAGATACAAATACCTGCATCCGATTATTGCTTAAAGTGAGAGGAGATGTATATCTTGCTGATGTATCTTGCCAGAGAGTTGATGCAAACGTGAGATGCTGTTCTCTTGCATAGATAGTCTTTGGCAAGGAATGCTGACGCGGGCAGACAATTCCTTCATCCTCAGATCCTTGCTTCTGCTGCACGATGGTGGCAACAATGAATATGAAGATGAGAGAGGAGCTGGTCGCCATTTATTGGATGAGACCATAGACTCTCAATCTTGGGACCCGCTGATCGAGACCACTGCCAGCAGCGGACGTTCCCGTAGGTAACGAAGGTGATCCTCATCGTCACGACCCTAGGAGATGTACCAAGGCTGTATACGTCCTGTGGTTTCTGGCTGTTGGGAACCCAGCTGCTCTCTGAGTGGCCGAGTGAACGAAATCATAACTCAAACTTTCAAAAAAGACACCTTAGGATGTAGTGGTGACGAAGTCGTGCAAAAGGGGAAAAAGAAGTCCACATTGGAAGTTTAAACAAGGACACAGAGCTATGAGATCCTAGAACGTTTGTACCGTCGAAGACAGAGGGACTTAATCAAATACGACATTGAAACCGAAATCAATATGTGTGACCCATCAGAGAGCGGCGAAAGCGAGATCGAGACACAGGGAGTGTCGGACAAAGAGACCGCGACCACCGGACATCCAGGGGCGAAGGAATGTGAGACGAGGAAGGCGACCATCTCCCCAGTGGGATTGCCCTAGATAGGATGGTTACATCATTGCTTATAGGAATCGGATTATGTTAGACATTAATTCTACAACACTTACCGTATCCTATGGGCAAACAGGTTGGCGTTGACCATTGAATATCCAATGACCACCACCGTGGCTTAACCCACTAAGACCATGTTACTCGGTAGAGACCATCGGTACTTCAAGAGATTATCTTGCAACGATAACCGGAAGAAAGAAACTCTACCCATTTGAACAGCATTGGGTAGGCTGTGATATCTTACGACTGAATCTTTTTCCAACTATACCCCCAAACACACGCACACAGTCTCTGTCTACGAGGGGCTAAACAACCATCAACTCCCTATAAGATGTACTTATTCTTAGTAAATGTTCAAAGAGATAAGAGGCTCGCCTAGCACCTCCTTGGTATGTTCGTACAAGCCCTTATTGGGTAGAAGTGAACTGGAAGCAGGGAGGTACCTCCCTGTTGGAAGCACCTTCCTACTGGAAGGAATTGGAAACGTTCATAATTCGTAAGGCTCGTGGAAGCTGCTGTCACCGATTAGAACCAACGACGACGATTCTTCACGAGCTGCCTCACATCAATTAAGGAGAATGGAGTATGAAGGACAGGGGGATGTCATCAAGGAGGTGGGAAACCGTCTTCCTGCCACCTCGATCGGTGCTTCACGAGTTGTTGAATGTCTTCAAGGGAGCAAAATGACAGTCATGTGAAAGAGTACAGAACGAAGAACTCCGCAGTGACATCAAACAACATCCAGATCAGTGGCACGGGACTGAAGGTCATGGAAGGGCAACAGGGACAACCTAAACATTGCATCCAGTCACGAGTTGTTGTGCGACACTTCGCAAATGACAATGTTCAGATGGTACTCTCGCTTCGATCACAGCCACCGACTAGAATCACGTCGTCTTCGTGTCTTTTTAGAGTTTTGTTGTCACTTGACTTAAGTAAGTTATGTTATGTTATTTTGTCACACATTACATTGACTGATTCCATATACAAGGAATTTGCTTCGACGCGAAAATGACAAACGATTTTGTTGTTGTTGTTGTTGTTATTGTTCTTTCTCGATCAATGGCTTCATCGAAGATGACCCACCAGGTATGCAACATAAACAAATAAAATGTTTGCATTTTTATTATCAAACAAGAGTAATTTTAAATTACAACAACGAAGGGAGAAGGAGCACGTTAAACTTTTTTCTTAAAATTATTAGGATGATGAACACCATGCACTTTGACCAAAATAACATTGTACACAGATGTGCTCAGTACAGCCAGACACATTGCAATTGATATCGATAAATCTGTCATTTCTTGCCGCTACCTCCACTCACATTTCCCTCCGTTTATCGATGTCAGGGAGGACACCTTGTCTCAAAGGGACAATTTTTATTGTGTTTATAAAGTGATCCATGTCATGTACACCTGTTTCCTACAGTCTTCACAAACCATTTCTCATGAACATTTGAGTTCGGTGATGAACAAATCTCGTTATGGCCGGATCACGTGAAAATGGACAACGCACGTGCTTTGAAAAAGGGGGATCGGATTTCTTTTGTTTTCTTGTTGTCGTTTTGATTTCCTGTAGGGACGGGGGAAAAAAGAACCCTATCGACTGCGGCACAGGCTTTAATATTATATGACGTCATCACAATTGTCGTCCCTGGAATCGCGGTATCACGTGTCGCGGATTGCTCCTGTCAAACTTCCGCTATCGCTTTTATGGCATAATCAGGTAAGCAGTCTAAGTTTGACGACATAAAACTAGAGATTGGACTGCGGTGGTGATCGTTTGGATGTAAGGTGACGGTGGTGTAGAAAAGGACGAGCGCATTTTTTGACATTCACTCGCCAGAAGCTATCTCGGATTTCGTCTTTATTAAAGTGCAACCGTATACATCCTGCGCTAAATCCGACCACGACCTTCGTGCGTTCTTTGGGCAGAGCACTCGCCGCGCGACGGCTCGTAATCCCGACCGCGCGGCGGCGGATGATGTCGACCGGAGTATGTTATGGTGCGTAGATCCGCGCGCTGTAACCGATCTCTTAAACCTCCTTCCTCCGAGCTTCATCATCTTTCGCGCCGTCCCTGGCCTCGGCGCATCTAGCCCGAACATCCGCTCCTGCCGAGTCTCCGAGATGAATTTCATCAAGTTTAAAACCCTTGAGTCGGGTTAATGTATACAAATCGAGTGACAGAGGAAAAGGAGAAGTAGGGCTGTATAATGACTGAGGTGTACCGAGAAGAGGGGGGGGGGGGTGGGAAGATATTGGAAAACGTAAGGGAGAGTGCTCGATAGAAGATCACACTCAAAGAAAAAAATGAAAGACGTTGGGAGGGAGTGAGAGAACTACATGAGAGAGAAAGATGAAAAATAAAGAAGATGAATATGAGAGAGAAAGGAAAAGAGAGGAGGAGGGGGATATGGCCGAAAACCTCTACTATTCTAATAGAGCCAATTAGAGTGACGAATTACGCACAAAGAAAAAAAAAAAGGAGGGAAATTGATAACGAAGTTGGGCTGAACTACAATGCAGGTAAACATAACAAGAGATCGTGAGACTACGTTGAATCAGGGAGGTGAGTCTCACCTCCCTGGTTGAATCATGGTTGGCACAAAAGAAAGTAGTCTGAAATCCGATAAACAGAAACCTGAAGAGCAAAGACCGTAGATAATATGACATGTACTCCATTTATATAATCACCTTCAATTTACGGCTTGTCTTCACATGTCCTCGAACTTCATTTTTTTCTCCGCTTTCTTAAACAGTGAAACATTTAGTACAGTTGTAACTGGCTGTCTATCGATTCGACGTACAATATCTCACGAAACCAAATGAAATCATATTTTGTCATTTCACAAGAAGGAACACACGGCTTATCGAAATCGTTCACCATCGAATGTTGTCATCAGGTCGTTTATTTGTCAACATCCCCTTTCGTAACGCAATGGGAAGAAAATGACGGATGCGTTTTAAATGCAAGAGCCGGTTCGGCGCTCGCAAATCTTTTTCCTGTTCACCTTCTCTCCCCCCCCCCCCCCCCCCCCCCCGGAAAATTTCTTTACAATTCTTCTCGAGTCTTCGTCATCGACGAGGAGTTGAAATAAAATTAAATATTTCTTCACTCATCGTCCACCTGAACGGTGGGGCCGGAATTCTTCCGCTATCGCCTCACCGTATTCACACCTCCGACTTCCGCCCTCGTGTTTTGTCGCCAGCTCGGATTTCACACTACGCGGGATCCAATGGGTGGGCCTACAAGAGGGGAAAAGCAAGATGGGGGGAAAAACTGTGTGAGAAGCTGTTGCACACATCATGTATTATTCACAGTATGCTGAGATGTAACGAGCTATCTACTGAGCTAAGAATTTCGCATGGTGTTTGATTTGAAACATCACTTTGCGATATCAACGACAGTAAGAGTATTAATAGTAGTTACTATGACACTATCATTACCACGTCACTACTCATACTAGTGATACTACTGCTACTTCTACTACTACCACAACCACTATGACTGCTGCTGCTGCTGCTGCTACTACTACTGCTACTACTACTACTACTACTACTACTACTACTACTACCACTTCTACACTGGTACTGCTAATATGATGGTGATGACGATAATTATGATGATAATAGCATTAACGAAACAAGAAATAAAGTTTTATTTACCCAAGGTAGCCTCTTCATTGTTATCAGTGCTTTGCCGTAGGGCTGTGGCATTATTATTACCTCAGGAACATTGCCACGTGCTGGAATATATAGGCACACGCAAACAAACGAAGCAACGAACTCCAAACAAACAAACAAACCTGGGATCATGTGTTTATCTGTTATCAGAATAAAATCGTATTGTCTGTCAAGCAAACTGTCAAACGTGACAGGAACATCAAAAATTCAGACCCTTCTTCAGGTATCACACGTATTACATGCAATTGATAAACAAATTCATGTCCTGATATGATCAGTCACGCGCATGCGCAGCCCACCAAATGAAGCATTGTGTATATACATCAAGTCAGTGTGCTATTGTGAGGCAAGTTCCCCTGATGTGAGGAACATTAGACATACATAACCTATCAACCCAATGACAATGTTTTTAATGTACATCACGTGATTCAAAACCGACCGTTCATTGGCAAACCCACCTAATTAGGTTTCGCTGGTTTCTACCTGCTAAACCTGCACAAAATAACCCTTCCCTTGGTTATAATGTAAACTGAGAAGTGTGGGAATGAAAATTATAAAGGCGCTTCCTGTCCATTGGCATGGTGAACTGATGGTACGTGAATAATGACAGGACTAGTTGTTTCAGACTGCTTGCCTGTTTGGTTGCAATTATCACAAAATAGGAAATGGCTCAAGTTGAAAAGCCGATACGAGAGTGTGATCTGCTTGGAACTCAAGAAGCGGCTACCCTCAGACGAACAGAAAATTGAGACTTGTAATTTCCGATCCAGAGGTCTGAAATTGCATACCCCTTTCCTTTACCTGGAAAGGCAAAGACCACAGTGTTTTCAGTTTTGTAGTAGAAAGGAAGTATCGTATTAGATCCATCACACCCATCATGCGAATGAGACAACGAAATACTAGGGAAAAACAAGGAATCTGGACTGACCCATTGACCCAGGGGTTACATTTTCGCGAAATTACGTAATGAAACTCCAGTTAGGGCTCGATAACATTCCTCAGATCTGTCCATACGGATTAGAACTTTTAAAGAACATGTAGAACGAGAAACGGGGATGGATCAACCGGCGTGGGTGGAGGCAGGGAGGGAATTGTTGCGAGGGAGTGGCAGGCTGATTGGGTGGTCATCCGCTATGGTCACTTTTGAGGGCCGACGAATTCGCGCGACTGGCCGCACTTATCTCGCCTGAGAGAGCACGCGCCTCGCCGGGGCTTTGTTTACTCAATGGCACGCCTGATTTCAGCTCATATAAGCAGCACATGTTACGTAAAGCGATTCGAGGAGTTTGGCATTGGACCCCATTTCAAGGGAGAATCAAACTTTCAAGGGGGAGAGAGAAAAAAGTGAAGAAGAAGTAGGAGAGGAAGAAAAGAAAAGTGACGAAGAAGAAAAAAGTAAAAAGAAGAGGAAGAAAAGAAGAAGGAACGGACGAAAAGCGAGATCTAAAATATAGAAAGGAGGAACACAAAGAGAATTGTAGGACGACGAATGCATCATCATTCAAAAGTTAACACCTTTTCTGGACAAGAAATTATGAAAGATCCTGGTTGACGAAATCTACGCCAAACTTTGGATCTCAACATTTGCCACATGATCTGGGCGCAAAGACCTGTAATACTTCATTGCAGATGACAACCACTTCACAGACGTATTGTACATGACTTTCTATTGTTGATACTATTGTTCCTCCGAGAAACAATGGTAAATTTTGAATAGCACGTAAAGCTAAACAGAGATTAGGCCCCTCCCATTAGCACTTAAATACACGAAACATGAAACAGGGCAAAGGAAATGAAAGTTTGATATTGAAAGGTCGGCCAAATCGCTACATACGACTGAAAAAAAAAACCAACGGTCAGAGCAGAATATGTGTACAAAGCGTGATCCTGAGTGTCTTGTAAACAGTTTCAAACTTTCTGCAGTTCATAAGAATAAAAACAAAAACAATCTTAACCATGTGAGAGGACACTTTGGCATAATGAACGATACTTCGATGTAATCTATAAAACCAAGAAGGTGCTTCCTTGATGAAACTGAGGGGGACACACGTATATGGTCATGTTCACTACATGGGTGCAATAAGGGTATGCCTGACTAAACTCAAAACAATAGACTTTGGCTTTAAAGAGAGATACGCTGAAAGGTGTTTCCTAGTAGCTCTATGATGTCCGACACCACGCCTCTTATCTCTGCTGGTCAATTAAAGTGGACGTACGGAGTGAAGAGGCACATTCTTTGATGGCCAGTCATCACCTCACCCAAACTGAAGGTGAGAGCTGTCAAACAGTCGGATAAGGGGCGATGTTGGGGAGGGGGGGGGGGGGGGGGGGGTAGGGAGGGGACTTCTTGGGACGGTTATACTCTCATCGTCAAGTGGTATAGTCTAACTTCCAGACAAAAGTTCTTTCAACTTAAAGGAAACCTAAACCCAAAGAGAAATATGGATTGAGTGAAAGCAGCAACATTCGTAGAACACATCCTTATGGAAATTCGGACAATCGATGCAAAAGTTATGATTTTTTAAAAAGTTTTTGTGTTGGAACCGCTAGATAAGGAGACTACTTAACCCGTTGAGGACTAGTCCCGAGTATACTCGGGCAAGGGTCTATGGGAAATGCGTGTTGTAGCAAAATTAAACCGTCCTCAACGGGTTAAGTTTATGACATGATATTATGTGCGGACAGCAATTATAAAGAAAATATCAAGAAAATTCAACATGCTTTCACTTTTCTAGGATAATGAAAGAGCACTTAACTAACCGCTTTCAGAAAGCAGGGGGAGTAAATACTACCCTTAACGTAATGTCAATATCAAATTGATGGAATGTGTAATTTTCATGAATTTTTTTTTGGTGAAATTCCCCTATTATTTTCTTAATATTGTCGTCCACAATGACGTCATAACCTCCAGTAGTCTCCTCATCCAGCGGTTCCAACACCAAAACTAAAAAATCATAACTTTTACATCGATAGTCCGATTTCCGCAAACTTTCATAATGTTTTCTACTAATGTTGCTGCTTTCACTTAGTCCACATTTTTCTTTGGGTTTGGGTTTCCTTTAAAACTAATTTGATTTGATTTGATTTGATTTATTTCTGCTTAATTCCGTTACATCAGATATGATTATGTACATGTCATTTATGACAAACAGTATATCGACACATAGTTTTTAGTACAATTATACAATACAAATACAAACAGCTTATGGAACTTAAACAGAAGGGTCTCCAAAATAAGCCGAGGCTTGACGGTATGGAGACTATATGCTTACCTACTCTGGATAGAAGAGGGAATAGAGAAAGAAAAAACTTAACTACCCGAAATAAAGCTTTTTCCTCATCCATTTAAAAGGGAGTTTGAATTTTTGTCCTTATGACTTATTTTACCAATCTGCACTTTACCCACATCAGCTTCGAGTTGTACATATTGTATTGCAGTTTTCTTTTTTCTTTTTTTTTTCAAATGTTATAACGCTAGTACACTCTATACATACTCACATGATAAGCATGCTAGATCAAGCGAGCTTGCTTAGCACTTCCTTGGCTGGAATCACCTCTTTTAAAGCAATAAATCATTGCAAGGGGAAGCATTGCCTTTTAAATTTTCTCTGATTTGTTACGGTGTTTTCCAATTGTTTTTTTTTTTTGCTGCTGGTGAATGTCCTTTCTTCGGCGTCATGTCATACATTGCAGATAGACGTCTGACACGTTTGCAACTTTCGCCAACATTCCCTTCACGAAGGGTACCGTAGTTACGCTGCTGTTCAATGGAATCTCAGAGCGATATTCAGCAATCGAGAACTGCCAAATGCTCGCTGAAACAAAAATTCATCCAGCTCTTTTATGAGTCACTTTCTGACTGAATTGCTCCTTGACTGTTTTGAAGAAAACGAGCTATCACCATTCACATCAGGATTCGTCATCATTGCAACAAGACAAGTAAAATTAGTAGAAAAGGGCAAACATGTTTAATCAATTCAACTATCAGCTACGTTGGTGAAACTGTCAGTATACAAGAGCAAGAAAGGGCTGTTTGATAATGTGACAATAATTACCCAAGGTAACGTCATGTACATCCGCACATAAAGCTGCTGTGGTCTGACTTTTAAGACTTTTGCCGAGAAACCATCACCAGAAATGTTCACAAACACGTCATAGTATATCTTATCGCCAATTTCCGTTAATATCTAAACTTCTATCCTCTGTCTTTGAGGAGTTCTTGTTGAAAATATGTTTTGTAAAAAAAAAAAAAAATGTGTAATTGGTGATATTCCATGAAGGATGCTACCGCACATTCGTATCGGGCGACGTCACACTGCTAAAACATGTGTTATTGAGATTTTCTTCTCGTCTCGTGTTTACAGTGTTTTACATTTTGTCCGTGTCCATGGATGCGTCATGTGTGATAATTCGCTGAAAATGGAGTCAGCCTACTGTTTTGCAGTTGTTTTGCCTCTGCCGGTCATTGTACTGTCGGTCAGTCGGTGTGATGTTGACCATGCTCGGACACTCCCATCTTCGGCCAGCTCGAGTTTCATGGAATTTAGCATGATATTCCAGGAATTAGGGCGCCAGGAAGTGAGCAGTGTCTTCCAGTGAAACTTTGGGATGTCTGATAGCGGCTTTTATGATGGTCAGTGGCTGATGCCACTCCCCCGAACATCGATGTAATATCTTTAGTGTGTCATGCTGCAAGAAACATACAAAACATTATGGAACAGAAACCAAACTGCCGTTATCACATCACTCTGTAGTGATTCATCTTTGTCAAAGCAGTTGTTAACATTATCATCGTCATCATCACAATAAATCATCACCATCGCCTTCATCATCAATGTTTCGTCTGAAGCCTAACTACCTTTCTCTGCCCAATCAGTGTAACAATACCTGTCACCAGTGCTTATTGCCACCGTCACAAGTATCAACACCATCAATTAAGTATCTTCTTCTTCGTCTTCTCTTTCTCCTTCTCTTCCTCCTCCTCTTCCTCCTCCTCCTCCTCTTCTTCTTTTTCTTCTTCTTCCTCCTCCTCCTCCTCTTCCTCCTTCTTTTTCTAGCTTCTTCTACTTCGTCGCGGTCGTCTTCGTGATGGTCCTCATCTATCGGTCGTCATTGCCATCATAATCACATAAGCACCGACATCATAATGAATCATCATCTTAGAAACTGCGTAAATGACTACAACCACAGCCCAGTGATTCAGTGGTCATCATTGCGACGTGCTAAATGATAGATCCCTCTGGTCTTGTAAATCATATTGAAATACTAGTTGTTTAATGATAATCGTTTATGATGTAAGTTCATAAACAGTCAACATGGAAATCATGCACCCCTGAGAATATATACAATGTATCATAATCATAATCATTATCATTATTTGACATCGTCAGAGGCAAAAACGAAGGATATGTGAGTAGGACAAACAATGAGAAATTAACAAAATTCCATAACTACATTTTGAGTAGATATTGTAAACTCAAGAGGCTATGTAGGCTATAATGTAGCTGACGAGGACACGGATTGTACGTACGAACATTCTGGATTTTAAGCGAACAGCTCTTTAATGACGTCGATATCACCTTCTGCACTTGCAGGGCGCAACAGCTACGTCATCTCCCCAATGACATCACACACGCGCGTTTCTGAATCACCGACCTTTGACCTCGAAGACAGTCCAGGAGGAGAAACAGATTTGTCCTGCACATTTTGACGGGCATGAACATAACTGCCTAGCGCAAATCATTGCTAGTAAAATGTCCATGTCTGACGGCAAAGTGAAAGTACTTCAACGGAGAAATGTCTACTGTATTCTGTGTTAGTCTTCGTCAAAGACCATCTCGCTCTTTTAATTAGAAGAGAAACGAGCAGAGTGTCGTCATCCCAGACAGTCAAGTCACCAAGCAAGAGGCGAGCCCCAGCTCTGCTTCGACGCAGTAATAACACAGCCTTTGAAAAAGGCTAATTCTGAACAATAACACTGATCGACTGCAGCAAGAAATCAGTTATAATGATGATGATGATGTGCGCATATTGTTCAACTATCAAGAAAACTGTGGTCATGTGAATGTCTCGGAGATCATTTACAGTGGTATTCGATGGGAAACATGACTTTCTAAACTTTAATAACTATCAGGTTTTACTTAACCCCATCTATTGCTTTTTTATGTCACCAGATGCAATTCACAATCATGATTATGGTCATTTGATTATTAATTTTCCTTCGATGCGATATTGAGATGTGTTTCAAAGCAATTGCTGAAAGCTGTGGTATCCCTTTATCAATGCATAATACATAGTATTACCGGTTTACGAGCTCATTCGATCTGCTATGAGGCTAAAACCAAAGTGTTACAGCATACCTACGCGCCTGCTCTTTTTTTCCAGTTATGATGGACCTGTGGGGGAAATGGAATAAGACTTCATTGGTCTCACGCAATGGGCGTGAGGACAAATAAATAGAGGCGATATCGTTAGCATGTACCACACTTCCAAAGGGGATTTTTGGGCTCACGCCCCCAGCTTCCGGAAGCCGATTCTCATAATCTCTATCGATCCCTCTTGATCGGATTTGATCATCTGCATTAATTGTTACTTTAATTGCAACTCGGGATAGACCGAGTTTAATTCTTATCATTTTCTAATCCTACCCTATGATTAGTGAGATACATTTTCATTTTGTCTAAAGGCGTCTCCAGTTTCTAATGAGGGCAGTTTGTTGTTTGCATATGGTATCATGTTAAATGTTTCAAATTTCTCAACAATGATTACCAACGGTGGTTTATTAGACCGAATATTATCATATATTTCAATTTAATTTTCTTGTATTTTTCCACTTGTGCAAAAGAAGTCGTTATGACAATATCAACAATTCACATCAAAATAAGAAACAAGAGTATTCAAAAGAAATAGATACAATCACGTGTATAATGAACGTATACATTTCATCGCGTCCAAATGTATAAAGATGGATGGGGGAGACCGTTAGCGATAAAATAAGGTATCTTTCCCCCGATTCTCCTTTATTTCTAACTGAAGAAACTAAACACACACACAGATAAACAACTGAAACTTCCTAGTACATGTATTTTCAATATCATTTAGCTAAGGAGGACAACACAAAAGGAATATAACAAGACAGAAACGAATATGATATATATATTATGTCGTCAAAATTTCTTCATTGATTTACATTGAATGTCTAATCACTTTAATATATATGTGTATATATATTTGATTTGCAATTGTTATGAAACATTGTTTTCAAAAGTCGCACTATTTCATCTTTGAGTGTTCTACAAACACATGCCACTGATTGGATGAATGGATTTTCATCGTTTGAACAAGCAATCAGTTTTGTGTCACGAATGAGCATCTTATATTTTTATACCGCATGCCACCATAAGACCAACTTTGAGGTGAACGGAAACAGATGTTTATTTCATCGTAAATTTTGGATTTTGAAATTAAACATGTTCACCTACCAAGTTCACCAACTTGTAGTTGGTTGGCTATCGCATTTTGTTTATCTCTCGAGTCGTTAATGATTGTTTTTTCTTTTCCTTTCCTTTTTATTTTTGGTCAGGAGAAACTCTATGTCGTAATCTGCACATATTTTGCCTTGTTTTAGTAAATCAGTCATGACGTCAGAAGTATAAAGTTTGGAGAATCACTCTTTATCAAGAGAGGGCGTGTTATTTTTTTTTTTCCGGCAGCCTCCCCCAACTTCAAGCCTGAAAGTTGTTTTCTTTTTTTTTTCTTTTTTGCATTACCTGCTACAGGAGAGATAGAGGGAGGACGAGAGAGAGAGAGAGAGAGAGGGGGGGGCAGGAAAAAGGGAGGGGAGCACAAAGAAAAAAAAGAAAGAGAGCAGAAACAAAATAAAGCCCTTTTTTCGGCCTTCATTATTCCTAGTTCTTCGTGACAACATAATAATTGTAATGATAACAGTGACATCATACGAATACTGATAAAAGTAAATGGTGGTCATAAAGATAATAACGGTAGTGATAATAATGAATAGAAGAAGAAGAAGAAGAAGAAGAAGAAGAAGAAAGGAAAAAGAAGGGGAAGAAGAAAAAGAAAAGACCCTGTCATTGCGTGATATTACACAGTCGTCATCGTGCTATCTATCACAGAGCATAACAAAGGCAATATTCGCATCAGACGCTTATAACTTTCAAACATGTCAGAAAAAATATACGCATCTCACCTCATATACGTCATGTATATAGACAAACGGAGATGGTATGGATGTTTGACTACCATAATTTGTTCCCTAGCCTCTTGATTGTCTCCCGTGAATTTCTGGCACTGCTCTGATGGAGACAATTATGAATTCTGAGACCTGCACATTGCAATATTATTGACTGGGGGTGGAGTCTTAGCAGAAGATCTAGCCAATGGTTGCAATCAGTGTCGAGTTTGCTTCCGGTTACGGGATGCAGTTGCTCTCACCCTGTTCTATATAACGTATTGTCATCATGATATCGAATGATCCTGGGCTAAGAGCAGACATAATTGGCTACAAGAGATTACCACTGCTACAAGAATAATGTAACATGATGTTGATGGTGATGGTAATTTCATTTAATTTGATTTAATTTAATTCAATTTCATTTCATTTCATTTCATTTTATTTTATTTTATTTCATTTCATTTCATTTCATTTCCAACAAAAGCATAAAGTACAAATGACCAAGCGAAATCAATGCGGCTCATTTTTTTTCTACAATAAAGCAAAGCATAGTTTAAGGAAATGCAAAGACAAACTGTAACTGAATCATATGAAGGAAAAGCATAATGATAACAAGAGACCCGGGTCTCTTGTTATCATTATGCTTTATCATTTCTGGTTCTCCAGTAGAAGATTTTAAATATAATGTGGGGGGGGGGGGGCCCTAGCGGCCCCCAAGAGGGACATGGTGCCCATTTGAAGGAAGAAATTCTATCCCCCTAGGGATGCTACCTGCTAAGTTTGGTCAAAATTTATCATGAGGTTTTCAAGAAGAAGATGAACATGTACAATTCAGGCCCCATTAGGACCCATCCCCATCCCCTCTCCTGGGTCCCGGGGGGGGGGGGGGGGGGGGTGATGGGCACCCCTGATTCCGCCAATCCCATGAACAAACTTGAAACTACAGTCATCAGTGTACTAACTCATAGTATTATCTAAGCCCTATCACTTCTGGTTCTAGAGAATATTTTTAAAGGACAAGTTCACCTTCACAGACATGTGGGTTGAGTGAATGCAGCAATATTAGTAGAACACATCAGTGAGAGTTTAAGGAAATTCGGACAATCCGTTAAAAAGTTATGAATTTTTGAAGTTTCTCCTCAGTCACGGCTGGATGAAAAGACTACTATAGCTTGTGATGTCACATGAGTACAACGATATAAAGAAAGAATAAAGAAAATTCAACATATTTCCATTTTTTTCGCATTACAAAAGAACACTTGATTTCTCTCTTTCAGAAGGCAGGGGGAATAATGTTACCCATAACATATGTCAGTAGCAAGTCGAAGAAATGTGCACTTTATTCAAAAAGTAAAGTTTTGTGAAATTCTCTTTTTATTTGCCTTATATAGTTGTACGCATGTGACATCATACACTGTATTAGTCTTCTCTTCCAGCAGTGACTGCGCAGATACTTAAAATATTCGTAACTTTTGAACGGATTGTCCAATTTTCCTCAAACTTTCACTGATGTGTTCTACTAATATTGCTGCATTCTCTCAATCCTTATGTATATGAAGGTGGACTTGTCCTTTAAGGATTCCTTGATTTTAGGGGGTTTGGGCCCCCCTAGGGGTCCCCAGGTGGGCCATGGTGCCCATTTGAACAGATTGAGATCCTATCCCCCTAGGGATGCTACCTACCAAGTTTGGTGAAAATCAGACATGGGGATCTCAAAGTGAAGATGAAAATGTACAATTTAGACCCCATTAGGACCCTTCCCCACCCCCTCCCCTGGGTCCCAAGGGGGGCACCCCTGATTCCTCCATGAGCAAACTTGAAACTACAGTCATCAATGTACTAACTCATAGTATTAACTAAGCCCCATTAATTCTGGTTCTAGAGAAGAAGATTTTTAAAGATTCCTTAATTTTAGGGGGTTTGGGCCCCCCTGCCCCCCCCCCCCCAGGTGGACCAAGGTGCCCATTTGAACAAATTGACATCCTATCCCCCTAGGGATGCTACCTGCCAAGTTTGGTGAAAATCGGTCATGGGGTTCTCAAGAAGAAGATGAAAATGTGAAAAGTTTACGGACGACGGACGACGGATGGGGTTCTCAAGAAGAAGATGAAAATGTAAAAAGTTTACGGACGACGGACGACGGACTCCGGACGACGCACGACGCACGACGCACGACGCACGACGCACGACGGACTCCGGACTCCGGACTCCGGACTCCGGACTCCGGACGAAGAGCGATACTACATTAACTAATCATGATGGTAATAACGAGAATAATAATGCTGATGTAGTTTTGTTTGTTTGTTTGTTTGTTTGTTTGTTTGTTTGTTTGTTTGTTTTTTAGAGTAGTACTTGCACTTAGAACTACCAACCACGAACGGGAAGTCACATATTCACTGAGTGTAAACAATACACTGTGATAAAACACGATATAAAGGCGTTGAATACGCAGAAAACAAATAAATTAATCATATATTTTTTCAACAGGAGTGGTATCAGTAATCTCCCAACTACATTAATTCATATCGGCATGAGATGACGAGCTATTCCGGAGCAGGATTTGATCCGAGTGTGAAAAATCACAGTCGCTGATTACTTACGATTCGCCTTTGACGTTTCCCCTGAGTCACTCTTGTCCGAAGCAAAGAGGCTATCGAACTTTCTCTCGTCTTTGTCCGCGATTTCTAGTCGTGAATTAATCACTCTTCATATTGCAACAAAAACACTCGTGTGTGTACGAGCGACACAAAGACAAAGCGCTTGCTTTATAAGGACTAGATGAAAAGGATCGAATCTAGAACATGGTACGGGAAATCGCCTGGAAAACGCTCCCGGCACTCCCTGTAATTGCATTGGGACCGGGGAAAGGAAGGGATAAGAAAAGTAGGGAGTCGAAGGGATAAGAAAAGTAGGGAGTCTAAAATGCAAATCAAAGATTTCGCTCCTCCTTTTTTATTGGGTTACGAGGAATAGATGAGATTTACCCCCAAAAAAATCCTAATAACTCCCGATGTCGAGCGGTTTTCATGCCTCTTACAATACCTGTTGTTTACTCTCGGCTGAGGAAGTATTGTCAGTGACTGGTTTTATGCTCGACGGTAGCCTGAATGATGCCAGATGGCTGTGTATTATTTCGGGCGGATCAAGTCGCTTAGTATCGCCCAAGCGCTGTCACACCTTTGCGCGAAGGGAGGGATTTTCTTTGATCTGGGCTCGTTGGCGGGCGCTGCCCCCCTTTGCGTACTGCTATCCAGTCCGCGCTATCATAATGTAGCGTGCTCTTGCTTGGTTTCACGCCGGCCTCTCCGGGCGGATAAAATGTGGAGGGTGCTCAGGTGTGAACATCCTGGTCATCGACCCCGCAGGCTCACTCCCTCCCCCTCCCCTTTCTCTCTTCTTCTTCTCCTTTCTCTCTTTTTTTTAATAAGCCTTTGGCGGTCTTTGTATAGCTTTATTATAAGTAGGGGAAAGTGTTGCTTTGTTCAGAGATACGGAAAGACGGGGGAATACGAGAATGGTGTTTGAACATCTCTATTTTATTTCCCTATGGAACAACCTCTGGTAGTGTTGTTAAGGAGCGCCGTAACTTTCGCGGCGACCTTTAATGGTGATGTTTCGATGAAGAGCCAAGCAATTTTGATGCACGCTAGAGATCTTTGTTTTATCCGAGGGCAGTAAAGTCGAGATCCGTACACCAGTAAAGTGTTGGTAACATTAATGGTATCACCGGCGTCAGCCCCATTTCAAAAGCCGTTCGAGGAGGACTCATAAGTGAAGCAACATCATGTGGGTCCTGTGCCTGTCTATGATACCCTGCATTTACGAATTTTGTCGAGCAGTGATTGAAAATATCCATGCCGATGACCGACCTTATGTCAGATTTTATCTGTTATTTTATGTGTATGTTTCCCAGAAAGTGTGCTCAAGAAAGACAACAATCATTGAAAATGAGTGACAAAAAGAGTGACAAAAAGAGTGACAATCATTGAAAATGAAAATCATCAAGATATTTTCCACGGACTTTTGCCATGAGTTGCAATAGCAAATGTCCCTATGTCGGTGTGATCAGTCATGCGTCATAACGTCATGTCGGCACCATCCTGTCAAATCCTTTTTCTGTCGCACGTAGACCTTATACTGTCCTTGCCAAAATTCATTGATTCTAAGTCATATTTGATACACGTTTTGAAGGTTGATACACAAGACAGTCTGTGTGACAGAACCATTTCATTTTCCAATACATAGGGCCTACCATCAGACGTCATGAGCATTTAAATACTGATGAAGTAGATGGAGTTCCCCCTCCCCCCTTCCCTTCTAGAATACGGTGGTTCCATGACAAAGAGTTTTAGGATTCGGGAATCTGGGGGAACTGATTAACCATTCCATAGAGGTATATAGGACACATTCTTAAACATGCTTGAATTCCTCCGTTCAGCGGATGAAGGCTGCTTAATTAAGCTTACACCTTCATTGTATTTTGTTGCAGTGATACCAACTGCCTCCTCCAAACAACATGTTGAGGAAAGAGGAAGAACCGACTAATACCGTACACAAAAAATCTCAGACATTATGCAACAATTTTCAACGGCAGTATTGCCCAAAGTGCCTCCTAGTCCGCATCCCTCCCCGTCCCCCCTCAACAATAATCTTTAACAACACTATTCTGTAGACACATCATATCAATAAGCAACGGAAAGCATTGACAAGATTGAATCGGAATATTTCAGAACTGCGTTGATTCCATTTCCTTGTATCGGGCATTTCCATGGGTTTGTTGCCACGGCAACCGACTCCGAGAGAAACAAATAACTGGCAGACGTTTGACAGGGGAAAAACCTCACTTGGTTTAATGCTTCTTTGGGTGATGAAGACATGTATGTCACTGTATGTTGCATGAGATCAATTCACTACAACCGGCTTGTAAGCGAGCGTATCAAGATAAGAAGAAAAAGGCAGCCATTGTGACCAAAAACGTGTGAAAGTTGGAAACACGATATTTTCCACTTCCATGTCACGATTGATGAATAACAGTCGCTTTTGGTTTTCAAATTGTCATTGCATTTCGCCTTCCGTCAACAAGTACAATGCAGCGTGTAATCAAACTCAGCGAATCGTCATCTGGTGTTAATGGAAACACACCTATTCCAAATACGAAGGTCTAGAGAAAACGTAATGGAGGTTTGGAAGGGTTGGGGCTTCATTCCCTCCCGATATAGGAATGCTGATGAAATTTTACTGCGCTCTCGAAATCATTTTGACCAACAACAACGTGCAGGATAGCTGCGACTGCCCTTTCAAATGACATAAAAAAATAAACAAACAAACCCAACAACAACTCGTGAAATGAGATGAAATATCCTTCGTCAAATTCATCAACTTTGGAGAATCTTTCATATCGTACAGTTCCTTAACACGCATGCCGTGCAATTTAAAATATCCCTGCGTGTGATTCGATCGCAAACTACTACTTTGAAAAAGTTAAGGTGTGCGTTTTTATATGACTGTACGAAAACACGAAACATATCGAAATAAACCGTTTATTCCAGGTTAGCGTACGATTATCATTACATTATTTGTTTTTATCACGTAGTTAAAAGAATAGCACTTAACAGTAGATACTAGCTCAACTGAGATGATCAAATTATCGGTATCAATGTTAAAAATCAGCATTTTGCTATTAATCATTTGAATTCATCAACGTTTGTTTTAAATGTAAACGATGCATGGCACAAGAAAGTGGAATGAGCTGTAGAATACCACATGACAATATCCAAAGCGGTTTCGGTGAGAGTATCTTTTCATTTCATTTTGTTTAATTTCATTTCTTAATCTTTACGCTCGATTTTAACTGGGACCTACGCTCGACAAACTTGCTTCTAAGTAGGTTCCATCATATTTCTTTAGCATTTATTCTCAGATTCCAACTTTTATAGATCCGACCACTATGTTCTATACGTTTGCAACATTCTATTATGTCTCCTAGTTGGATATCATGTATTATTTCATTTTGTTATATTTGATGTATTTTTCATTGAGAAATATGAAAATGAATTGAAAAATTGCAATGGAAATTGAAATTTCATTTCATTTTGCAAACAATTTCACACAATCATAGACACAACGTAATTGCATGTACACAATGTATTTCAGTTTGTGAATTGTTATGTAATATAAGAGACTTTACATGGGTGATGGATAATCTACGTAGAAGTCAGTCAGAAATGGAGGGGACTGCTAAAAAGCACATCTTGTATACATCAGTCCCCTTGGTACACCGGGCGTAGCCAAATTAGGGAGTTCAAGTCACACCGCAGTGGACGTATAGTTAGCGCACCTATAGTAGTGGCGGGATTATCTCTCTTCTGTAGAGGCATCTTCTCATCTAAATGCCAGTGTCATCCTCTGGTCCTCAACCCCTCCCCCTCCCCTCATCCTGCCTCGTGACACCCCCTTCCATGTACCCCCTCCTCGGCAGATCCACTCTTATTATTGTTCGTCTGGAGCGGCGGCTAGAATTCACCTCTCGTGCAGGTTGCCTTGTTTGCATTCTCCCGTCCTCCCCTTCCTTTGGCGGCCTGTCTGTCAGCCGGGCGATTCATTTTCCGCTCTTGTTTGGAAGTTTGTCTGAGGAAGAAACACTGACATTGACACGCAGGGTGTAGTCTCCTTCAAGGTGGATCTTCCTGACTAAAAACTAGGAAAGACAGACCGACAGAATTAATGTTAAGAAAAGAAAAGAAGAAGAAGAAGAAGAAACAAAGTTAAAGATTACCTCATAGCAATTTGAACAGAGGTGGTATGGATGTGAATACAGGTACTTACAATATAAACCGTTGCCTGCTTATGTTCTGGTGTTGAGCCATTTCTACCAAAGGAAGCTTCCTTTCATCGCATTTCATTGTTTTTCTTTTTCTGAGATGGAGTTTGCATAGGAAAATATTTTTCGTTAAACACCAAGACCATCACCGCCATCATCATCATCATCACCATCGTCGTCGTCGTCGTCATCATCATCATCACCACCACCATCATCATCGTTATTATCATTATCATAATCATCGTCTTTATGATTATCACCATCTCCCTCCTCCTCATCATCGTTATTATCATTATCATGATCATCGTCATTATGATTATCACCATCCTCCTTCTCCTCATCATCATCACCATTATCATTATCATCATCGTCATCATCATCATCATCATTATCATCATCGTCATCTTCTTCATCGTCGTTAGTATCATTATCATGATCATCGTCATTATGATTATCACCATACTCCTTCTCCTCCTCATCATCGTCATCGTGATCATCATTATCAGTATCAGCATCATTATCATCATCATAATCGTCATCCATCATCATCATCGTCATCGTCATCTTTACCATCGTGATTATCATTATCACCGTCATTATGATTATCACCATTCTCCTCCTTCTCCTCATCATCATTCTCACCATCGTTATCATTATCGTCATTGTGATTATCACCATCCCCCTCCTCCTCATCATCATCATCACCATGATTATCATCATCGTCATCATCATCATCATTATCATCATCGTCATCTTCATCATCATCGTTAGTATCATTATCATGATCATCGTCATTATGATTATCACCATTCTCCTTCTCCTCCTCATCATTCTCACCATCGTTATCATTACCGTCATTGTGATCATCACCATCCCCCTCCTCCTCCTCATCATCATCGTTATTATCATTATCATGATCATCGTCATCGTGATTATCACCATGATCCTTCTCCTCCTCCTCATAATCATCGTCATCGTGATCATCATTATTATTATCATCATCATTGTCGTCATCTTCACCATCGTTATCATTATCATGATTACCGTCATTATGATTATCACCATTCTCCTCCTTCTCCTCATCATCATTCTCACCATCGTTATCATTATCGTCATTGTGATTATCACCATCTCCCTCCTCCTCCTCCTCATCATCATCATTATCGTCATGATCATCGTCATCATCATCATTATCATCATCAACTTCATTGTCATCATCGTTATTATCATTATCATTACCATCGTCATCATGATTATCACCATCCTCCTCCTCCTCCTCATCATCATCATCATTATCATTATCATCATCACCATCATCATCATCCTCACCATCGTCTGCCCTACCATCTTCACCGTGTTGATCACCAGAAATCCTCAGGACCCGCATCGTCATCATGTTACATCCTTCTATTAGTTTAACACTGAACGATGACTATCGTATCTCTCCGTCTCCACTGCCCTATGATGTGGAGTCAAAAGACCAAACCCTTCAGCAGCTTACATTTCCAGAAAAGCTACTGACGTACCCGCTGCTGTTGATATTAGCCAGCTTCAGATCTGCGACGCGAACGCCAAGACGACGCAACGTCCCGAGTTGAACAATGGAAACAGCTATCTCCCGCATGTGCAGAACACCATTTTCAGCCTATTAGCGTCGTCTTTAGCGTTTGCATCGCAGATATGAAGCTTGCTATTGATGATGATGATGATGATGACGAAGAGGAGGAGGAGTAGCAGGAGGAGGAGGAGGAAGAGGGTGGCTGGAGATGATTAGGTACGTGATTGTTATGACAACGAAAATGAAATGTTAGCGACGTTTATTAATACGATGATCATTATGATTATATAAAAAAAGGTTGCTGCTGATGATGGTGATGATGATAGTTTATTGTCATGATGATGAAGATGATGATGAGACAAGAAAGATGTCAACGGCAACGGTGGTGAAGATGTTACCTCGCGATGAACTCACATCAGGGCCTACGTGGTTGTTTGAGGATGAACTTTCGACATCAGACGTTTTTGTTCGGAACCACGTGACTGGAGAGACCTCGTGATTGGCCGGTTGTGATTAATCGTCGCTCTGACAAGCGTAACAATCTGTTTATAAACAGATGGGTGGGTTAAAGTATTTCCCTTGGCGCTTGAGTTTAGTCCGCCCTTGCTTTCTTCGGACTTACCCCCATTTCCTTCACTTTCATCAACTCGCCTTGTCCTCCGTGTCTCCTTTTTAAACGTCTCTTCCTCTGACGATGTTTGTCCGTCTGTCTGTCTCTCTGTCTGTCTGTCCATCCGTGTGACTCGCCCTACAATTTGGCTCCATGCAAGAGAGCTTTTACTCTTCTTCGATAATCCCTCCTACCCCGTCTCCATCCCTTATTTGCATCTTCTTTAAAACATGACTTAACTTTAGACAACATTTAATACGTTGAAACCAAATTGCGATCACAGAATACGATGGAGCAGAAGTACGTCTACCTGAAAGCTGTTTGTCTGTGGATGTGTGTGTATGTGTGTCCCTGTGGGTAGGTACCTGTATGTGTAGTTTTATGACGTAGTGCGACTTTGTTCAATCTCTAGGTAAAAAATGACTCTCCAGATGCTGAAATGTATTATCATTATTATCATTACTATCATTATTATTATTATTATTATTATTATTATTATTGTTATTATTATTATTATTATCATTGTTATTATCATCATCATCATCATCATCATCATTATCATTATCATCATCATAAGTATCAGTATCAATGTTATCATCATTACTGACACTGACATCATTGGTTGAATACCATTGAAGCAAGAATTTGTTCCTTTGTAAGAAATCGATTGGATCTTTTTTCGTTGACTGTGGACCTTCTTCACTCATCCTATCTTTACGAGGCTGGTCTACCGTCGGTCATCGCCAACTGACCATAGGGCAATATTTATCCTCCCTCCTTTCCCTACCTCATCCAGAGTCCGCGCAACCTCATTTGCTCCAAGTTTACACAAGTCATTCCACCGCTATCATCAGACTCTCATCACGGAGTCAAAACCGTGTGCACATCTCAGAGACAGACGATATAGCGCAGACGATAGCCGCCCAAACCTCGTTGTTACGTCAGCAGGAATTTTTGGTCTCCGAGATATGGACAGGGATCATTAACAAATATGGATAGGTGAGACAGGTTGACGAGTGACGCTGGGGGAGAAAGGTCAGCGAATAGGCCTTGCTATATGATCTTCTTTCTGGCCAGAAACCAACCATCCCAAACCAGCATCTCATAGTGCCGTAGATATTGCGTACAGGAAGGGTTTGCGAGTAGTTATGAAAGAGTTAAAGAGAAATTTAAATATGCATGTTAATTTAGTGAGTCGTCCTGATTCGTTCGCTGACATATGCCCATCGAATTTGGTTTCATCTCACAAAAACTTTAAAAAACACAACAATGTGTGTGTGTGTGTGTGTGTTTTAAGTACATGGTTGAATTAAACAGGATGGATGGATAAAATGAATCGTTACCTGAAAAAGATGTTGAAAACAGCGAGGTAGCTTAGATGGCCTTGTAAGAAAGCGTAGTTTTTTGCTGGCGATAGAAGTAGAATGTGCTCCAAGTCAAACTCCATTCGATATTCAAAATAACTTTGATAAAGAGATCAAAGTTTAACAAGGCCAGTTTCATAAAAACAAACAAACAATTAGAAAGAGAAGCGTTAAGGTGTTTTCACGTCCAGTGATATTTGACACAATGACCTTTTCAAATAAGTTCGTATGGCGATGCCATTACCTCAAAAACCTTCATTTGAGCTGCACTCAAATTTCATTAATTTCCTCTTTTGAAGAAGAATATCCTATACAATGCTATATATCATATTAGAGACCTATTGAGTTTGAATAACATATGAATCGTGTCTACTGATTATGAGTGCAGTTGCTAAACTAATGACCATATGACTTAAATATAATTCTTCTTTGTATTATGAGGTTTGTGAGAGCGCCATCTTATCTCGTTTGCACATAATGTTTGTGATATAAGAATTAAAATACTAATCATAAATGCCATTAAACAAAACCAATAACGTTGTAACTCTATGTCCAACGTTTTTGAAACTTTTACGGTTCTGATCGTTTTGTTGTAGTGAGTTTGTCAAAATCAACTTGAACACTGAATAGACTTTCACTATCATGAAAAAAAGAAAACTCCACCTTCTTCCTAAAACCTTTAATCTTCACCCCACCATCCCCAGTTTTATTTTCTTTTGTTTTCTTTTGTCGGGCTTTTTTCATTTGAAAGAATCCTAGAATATCATGATCTGTTCTTCATGGGGACATATTTCAAAGGTTACTCCTCCCTCCACTTGCTAGAAATGACAAAACAAACAGAAACAAAGTGGAACAAATTTACAATTTACACAGGCAGGGGATGATTTATGTTTCCCTTTTTCACCATCAGTCCAGATTATGTCGCCGTCGGAAATCTGAGTCGAGAAACATGAGTCTGTCGTTTTATTCTCGTTGAGAAAAGAATTAAAGAAACATAAAAAGAAAGGAAAGGATGAAAAACCACGGAATGACATTCGCGATACCTCAGAAGTCATTAGACAATACCAAGCTTTAGGTATACAGAAATGAAATTCGGAGCAAGGAGGTGGGAAGACCTCCTTGTTTGGAGTTAGACATAAATTTGAGCAATACGTGATCACGAATTGATTGCCCTGTCTTCCTTTGTTGCAATCTTCGTTGTTATCCTTCCAAGACGTTGACAAACCACTCCCGCGTAATTGGGCCTGGACGACAGACGGACCGGTTTGATGTGGAGAGCTGAGGGGCCACGTTCTCCTCCTCCTCCTGTACCCTGATTCCTTTCTCGGACCCAAGCCAGGCTCAAAAAGTGTACCCTCCGCGACCTCCGAATTTGGCAAGACGAGGATAAATCGTCTCTCCTTTATGCTGAGATAGATGCGACTTGACACAAGGCATAAATTTGAACGCAATCATTTCTTTTTGCTGTCTCTCCCGCGCTCTCTTCTCTCCCTATCGAGGTAGTTTACGGTCGAACTACTATCTGATAAGATAAACTCTCTCGCGCGCGCCAAGACGAACATTAAATTGTCTCGGTTGTAAATAGTTTGACGTCGCGAAGCACACGAACTCTACTAGTGACGAAATGAAATGAACGGAAGAGACATGGGAGCAACTTATTAGCTTCAAATTTGGCTTGGTTTAAGGCGTGAAACTTTCACTTGTGACAACTAAACATTAGGATTCATTTAAAAGACAGATTCATCACTGGCGTCGCTTCACTACGACTTGACGTGACGAAAACCATGAGTACAAGTAACCCACATCAATCACGGTTATGTTCGTAATGTATTTTTTTTTTTTGTCGGAAAAGTGCTCTGCTATTATGTGGGGATATGAAAACAACACCTGTGTGTTTTACAGCCTTCTTTCACTCGTTATTACATTTCCGAGCGATGAATTTTCACACATTGTGAGATATGATATGTCATAGGTTTGCTGTTCTCATCGTGAGTTAAAGTTTTCGTTTTATTTTGATGTTTTGTTTCTCCTTAAAATTAGGAAGTGAAAGTAGAGGACAGTTCCACCTGCTCGAAGGTGAAAATAATGGACTGTTACCATTAGATTCCGCTGTATGTTCCTGTTTTGGTCTCTTTTTTATTTTCAACAAAATATCAAACACAAAAACAAGATCTTTAGATACGCCCTTCTTTTGAAGACATAATGGGAGGAATGTAGGTTTGGCTTCATTCTAGGAAGTCATATTACGTTATGGAAAAAAAAAAAAACATACATGCAGGGACCCATTGAAACGTACAGAAAGAAGTGGATCATTCAAAAGATACCATGAGAACAAAAATGATGAAAAAGACATCATAGGGTGGGAAAACATGGCCAACTCGAAAGAGACAGCTACAAACAAGAGCGTATAGAGTGGGCATATGAATTAAAGAACGCAAAAAGAGGGGAAGGGGACACAAAAGTAAAGGTGGGGTTAATAAGCTTCACAGATGAAAAATACCAAAAACGAATTGCTAAAAGTTTTTGAGAAGAAACACAGCAAAAATAAAAAAAAACAATCAGTAATAACTTGTATTAGAGCTTTTCAGAAAAAATATGATCATAGAGCAACTATGACTTTTTAAAATGTAAATTCCTGATTTGATTTGAAATGAAACATTTGCAGAAAGCATTCTAATTTGTTCTTAGAAGAGGCTAGTGAATATATTCCTCCTGCCAGTTATAGTGAATTAATAGAAGCATTTCATCCATCTGCACTCTTGACTTAGGCCTAATTTATTGCTTGGCGTAGATTGCCGTCAAACGTCGAAAGTAGGACTTGAAATGGTAACAATGATACCAAAATCTACAAATGTACTAAGTGTACTTGATAGGTTCAATATTGAAATTTAGACATTTTTATATCAAGTTGGTTCATCGCCATTTATTACTTTGATTTACAAGAGACTGGATATTTTAATGCTGAACCCAAACTGCAGGGCGAAACGATTCGAGCATTATTATTGTGGTGAAGTTCACTTTCCCCCCGCAGTAGGACGACCAAAGTTTTGTTCTTGAACGTTTCGTCATCTGGTATTGAAACCGAACGAATGAACTTTATAACCCGTCTCGCGTCTTTAGGAGGAGTCGTTTGCGGTACAATAAACCGTCGAGTTGCTCTTCTCGTCCAAGTTCCTTTCCCTGACATAATTCAAAGCGTGAGCTACATAACACCGGTATCCTTTTGGCGAAGACTTAACTAACCTCAGGAAGTATGGCCGAAAGACAAGAAATACGACAACCAACTCACCATAAAATATCTGGTCACGTCGGCATGTTTGACATCTCGCATGCAATAGCTCTATTTCAAATAACGTTCAGTCATTGTTGCTAAACATAAATACGAAATAAAAGCAAACTACAGGGTGTCCACAAAATAGGAAATGGGAGAGTCAAAGAGAGCCCAAAACAAACGCAAACTGAGTAGACAATATAAGTCGAAGGAAGGTATAGTACGCTGTATTTGCTTTCAAACTTTTCTGCTTCTATTTCCGAGTAAAGAGAGAGTAGATTAATATTTTGATACAATATACGTGATAAATCACTCAACACTTATTTCCCGTGGTTCTCCCAACGATGGGTTTTCATTAAACCCGCTATGGTAGACAGTTTCCCATGGCAAATGCCAAAGGTACTTTGCTTAGCCAATGAGGAAGCCTATTGGCAAGATTGAGAGGTCACGTGACTAGGAAGGCCTGAAAATATACCATATGAGAAAATACGCTGCTGACAAAACTGTCATTACCATTTAAATATTCATTCAGATTTTGACTCAGTTTTACACAGCTTTATGCCCATAGAGAGTCCTTCCACTGAAGATAAAATTCACCTTGTGGCGAATCCATTAGTGATGAACGTTGCTAGCTAATTACATCCAGAGTACAAAGTCTTTGTATAATCTTTTTATGGAAATAGATAAACTATTGAATTGGATTGAATTGAATTAAGACACATTCATCAAATCTTATTCTCACATATTTTATGTTTAGTTTTTTTTTAGCCTTTCTCTGATACTCCTATTCTATGACACCTTCTTCTATCCGAGTTTGAAGATAAAGCGAGATTTCATTACATCTTTCTTCACAGTTGTCCAAACTTTTTGTGTGTGTGAAGTAATATTCCCATCTTTGTTGGGGGTGACTATTGACTACACCTCTTACGTAATGGTCTCCGAGGGAACGCCCAATGATGATGATGATGATGATGATGATGATGGTGATGTTGATGAGGATGAGGAGGATAATGATGGTGTTGAAAAGGAGGAGGGAGGCGGAAGATATTGATGGTAGTGATACCACTCTTTATAATAGTAGAATTAAAGGACAAGTTCACCTTCATAAACATAAGGATTGAGAGAATGCAACAATAATAGTAGAACACATCAGTGAAAGTTTGAGGAAAATTGGACAATCGATGCAAAAGTTATGAATTTTTAAAATTTTTGTGTTGGAACCACTGGATGAGGAGACTACTACAGCTTGTGAGTCATATGCGTACAACAGTATAAAGAAAATGTAAAAGAAAATTTAACATATTTTCACTTTTTTCGCATAATAAAAGAGCACTTGACTTGCCTCTTTCTAAAGGCGGGGGGAATAATATTACCCGTAACATTTGTCGGTAACGAGTCAGGGGAATGTGTACTTTTTTCAAAAGATGGAATTTTGTGAAATTCTCTTTATATTTTCCTTATATTGTTGTACGCATGTGACATCGAAGTTATACATACACTGCAGTAGTCTTCTCATCCAGCGGTTACTGCACAAAAACTTCAAAAATTCATAACTTTTGAACGGATTGTCTGATTTTCCTCAAACTTTCACTGATGTGTTCTGCTAATATTGCTACATTCTCTCAATCCTTATGTTTATGAAGGTGAACTTGTCCTTTAAGTATGGCTCCCCATACATCAACGTATCACCTTTAAAAGCCTTCTCATTGTTAATAAGATATGTAATAATCTTGCCCCATCTTATCTCAAAGACTTGATTTCTCTCCGCTCCTCCACTTCAATCTGTTCTTTCCGTGCTTCCTCCACTCTGCAACTATCACGTGGTCCACACACCTGTACCCGTTATGGTGACAGGGCTTTTTCTGTTATTTCTCCATCTCTTTGGTACAAACTCCCTCTTTATATCCGAAATGCTGAAAGTGTTGATAAGTTTAAATCATCGCTGAAAATCTATCTATTTACTCAATCCTAATTTTGTTGTTGTTGTTATATTATATGTACATAATGCCGCATTTTGATTTAATATTTTCTCTGTATTAATGCGCTTAGAAACGTCAGTATTAAGCGCTATATAAGTGTTATTTATCATTATTATTATAATTATTATTGTTATTGTTATGTTGATATTCCATAATCAATTTTCATGTTATTTTGATTTAAAAAATCATAATCATTATCATCTTCATCATCACGAAAGAACTACCAATTGTAATCATAATGATAATTGAAATTAAACAATAGTATGGCAAATATCAGGGAGGTGAGACATCTCCCTGCAAATATCTATAGTTGCCAGTTTTCTTTGGCACACGCTGTACGCCTGGCCCACACACTCCGCTCCATAACAAGGCCTCTCCCGTGTTCATGCTCTCAAATGTTTACCGTTTTCTCTCTCTCTGCGATCATGGTGGACCCATCTGCATGGTAGGCCTCAATCAAATTTATGTCCGGTTGAAATTGGCTCTACACCCCTCCTCCAGTTCCATTCCCGGATACTTGGGGCTCTCTTCTTGGAGCTGAGAAAATGGTGACCTAAGAACTCGGAGGAAAGATTTTGCGTCAAAAGTAGTAGCATGCAAATGTTCATTCGTTCTCTTGTTAGATCACACTTAAGACGATGAACATAGCCTGAACACATTTCAGCAATCAAGTCACTACGATTTCAATTTTGGAGGCAAACATCCTTATGACAGATAGTTTAATGTATAAACACCACAACTGTTTTGAACTTTTTCTACACATTGCTATTTTTGTTGGCTTTGGGTTGCATGGACTTGCATGGACTTAATAAAGAGAACGTATAGTTTTGGTTGAGACCTAACGTCAGGTTTCTATCATGTTCTAGGTGAGATAAAGAGAAACCTATCATGAAATGTAAAAGAGCATGTAATTTCAAGACTAATTCAACCTTTAAAACATATTGAAACATATTGATGAAATTGGTTTTGAAATGGCTGAGATATCCAACACAGAGCGATTCTAATAAAAGGTGGGACCCACCTTTTATGATGATCGCTTTGTTTTACTTTGGTTTTGGATGTCTCAGCCATTAAACCCCCCCCCCCCCCGATTTTCATCAAATAAACTTTGAATTCCTCTTAGAATGGCATGCTCAATACTATTTCATAAGTGGTTTCTTCGTATCTCGCAAAAAGTGAAAAGCCCAATCCTCATCTTCACCAAAACTATGTCATACTTTTTTAAATCAATGAACATTAGGCAGGGTTTATAATTCCAAGGTGAAGGGAACTACATGAAAGTTTCCATTCTATGAAGGCAGTAAGTCAAGAACAACCGTCACTTATGCAGAAATTTAAGTGTCCCCTCTAAATATGGTGCAAAAATGATGATATGCCGACACTTCTTACTTTTTTTCTGTTATATTGTATTGAAAATGGAATGCCGCAATAAAACTGAACTGAACTGAACTGAATAAACCTGAACTGAACTGATGAATCTGTGGCAAATTCCAAACATAAAAAACCACAGAAAATTCGGTGAGCCATCTAAATTACGCTTAACGGGGTCGCGATGGGGTGGGTTTGGTCACGTGACTTTGAGGTGATCACTATCATTCTTCTCTTGCATTTAGCAATTATAGCCCACTGAAAATGTCACTTTTCTACCATTTTCCTCAAAAACATAAAAGCATGATTTATGCATGACTCTGCTCAGAAGTTAAGCAATCGTCTCATGCCAGCATAGTTCACGAAGACTAAACAAAATCATGTACTACAAGCAAGTAGAAACAAGAATGATCGTCTGGTTTTTGTAAGTGGTACCATGCATGCACACAAGGACAAATGCCACTAAAGTGACGTCATAATCGAATGACGTCACGTTTTGTTTCCAGGTATCCGTGGAAATATATGTGTGACCCAAGACTGGCACTGTAGTATAACTGTCTAAATTTTTCCCAGAGCCAGCCCCATTTTCACAGAATAATGACATTCTCAAAGATCCATTTCTTCGAAATACTCCCAACCTAATATCAAGCCAATCTGATCCTAGGAACATATTTCCTCCTAACTATCAACGTCCTGGAAATTTCTCTCGAAATTTACTCTGGTCTCCGCAACTTTATTGAGGTTTTAAAATAGTAATGCAGATATTCCAGAACTTGTGCAATCAAAATAGTCCTATGCAACAACAAAAAAAGAAAAAAAGAAAAAAAAGGAAGAAACAAAAAGCTATTCTTTTAGTCATACATATTTTTCCTTTATATTTCTGTTATTCTTCCTTTTGTTCATATTAATGTAAGATGCCAAGAAGTTTTGATCTATGTACAGGGACGAAGAAAACTTTGCATCAAAGAATATGTTCACAATTTTTCAGCCCTTCTAGAATGTCATGTTTTTTGTCCATGATATAGTGATTAATGTCTGACAGATGATTCTGGATTTTTACTTCAATACTTTCACTCCACTCCAATATAAAAATTCATATTCTTTTAAACACGCATTTTGATGTTGGAAGGTTGATGTTTGGTTGCATGATTTTCTTCGTTTCGAAGTGTCGCATAAGGATTGATCAGTTTCTATCATGGCTTATACGCACTCGACTGTACAGTTTGATGAATTTGATAATTTCGTTCATAATTTCTTGTTCATTTGATAATTTTATTGTTTGTTTCATTTTTGGTTCATTTATCTATCCATGTATTCAGCCATCCACTTGCAAGAAAATATATCATATATTGATAAACCCTATCATTTTCGATATAATAATCTTCCTTTACCAAAACCTCGAACAAATAGTTGTAAACGCACATCTTTTTATAGAGGTATAAAGTTGCACAATATAGTCTTCCCATTTGTATTCGTAACTGCCCAACAATTGTAACATGTAAGCGATTATTGTTAAATAATGAGACTGAATAAGACTCAATGGTGTGTTTTTTTTAACGAACAATTCAAAGATTTGTATGTATGATGTTTGTATAATTAAAGATTATTTTGATTTGTATATTGATCTTAATTTGAATAAGAAGATAATATTGAATATCATTATTGTTATTACAAGACGATATAACCCCCTTTCCTCCCCCTCTTTTCTATCGTGTTTTTTTCTCTCTCTCTTCTTCTTCTTCTTTTTCTTCTTCTTCTTCTGGTTCCCATGGAAGACCAGTGACTCTACAACAGTGTCGCTGAATATGGGTTTTCCAGCCGTTTTCCTCTATCCCATTTATTACTTTGTCTTTGTTATTATTGTTTAGGTTCTCTGTTTGTAAATTCATACTCTTATTGTTTAATGATATCATTTTTTTTGTATATGTTTGTATAACATTGCATTTCTGTAAACTCTGTATATTTGTAAATTTATTTCATTTGTATGCCTTTTTATGACGGGAATAAAACCAAACCAAACCACTTATTCATTAAACATCCATTTGTCACTATTTGAGCAAAACAAACCCTTCAGGCAGTGTCAGGCATAGTTGTAATTTACTGGATAAATTTTGGCTGTAGAACATGAAATGAAAAGTATAAAAAGAATCGTATTCGAGACACTTTAACGATTAAGAGAAATTTATTGAATTAATCACACAATGTTCGGGGAGGTCGCAGGTAGGTTCAGTAGTATGTTTTTGATACGAAGCTCAATAATTAACCACAACTTTGTGTACTAGTGAAGACTGATTATAACAAATTATTCTCTACCATTCCAAAGTTTCAAAGACTTCATGAGAGGATACCTTTGACACAGTTAACGAACCATGAACTCTTTGAAAGTCTCAAATATTATATCAGTCCAGATCACCGAAATATGAAGAAATTGTTTGTTTCATATTTACTTCCTCCGTTTCCCCTCTTTCTCTATTTCTTCCTCTCTCTCTTGCCCAGGAGCGAGAATGCCGGTCTCCACGCTGTCCCCCAAGGCTCGGGGTTGGAGTGGCGGGGAGCAGCAGTGGATAGGCGGTGGGATCAATTGGTAGTTATGGTATTCGATGGAGCACACCTGGAAAATTATGATCCGAAAATTGCGCGACCACACAGACAGCTGAGCGGGGACCGCGAGGGCGGGCCGCGAGCAGAATCGGGTAAATAAGGCGACTTTCATACGATAAACAGGCAGCCGTATGCACGGGACAGCGATGTGGACAGATGGATCGGTTCAAAAGAAAGAACAAAATATAGACAGACAGATAGATAGACAGACAGGCAGGTAGATAGATAGATAGATAGATAGATAGATAGATAGATAGATGGATGGATGGATAGGTAGATAGATGAATAAATACATACACACATACATACATACATGCATACATACATACATACATACATACATACATACATACATACATATACATAGCGCAATATATAGAAAAGTAGACATGTGCACATGTGAAATGTGTATACTGTACTCCTTTCTTTAAAAAGATCAATGAATGCGAACAGGTAGGAGATGGATAGCAGAGAAGAGAAAAGCTTTAGATGTAATAATAATTGAGATGATGGCGCTGGGAGAGGCTACGTGGAATCGCTTCACTGGAAGAAAAGTTGAAGGGGCAGATAGAAGTGGAAGATAAATAGAAAGAAAGAGAGAAAGGGAGGGGGAGCGGAAGATGGGGCGCTTATAATGTGACCATAATGGAGCTTAATTTTGTAAAGAACAACAGCAATAAAAGTTACTTCAAGTCAACCATAGATTTCTCACACTGGGTGGATGGGATGGAGAAATGGAGCGATTGGCGGGCGGATGAGAAGGATGCTGTTGGGGGGGGGGGGGGGAGGGGTGGGGCTAGGAGATACGACAGGTAGGTGAAAAGCATAGTTGTGGGGAGTGGGTGTGCATGGGGGATGGGGTGAGTGGAGGACAATACGGGGGGGGGGGGGTACCCGCAGGGGTGGGGTGTGAGCTATGAGGGATGGTTGGAAGACATCTTGCGGGTAGAGAGTGGCGATGACATGACAAAATATGAAGCAGAGATGGACGCGTCGATGACAGCAGACTTGATCCGGCATGACAACCCATTTTGTTCGCGCCCCAAATTCTCATTCTTGCTTCGTTCGATCCGACATAAAATTGAGCCTCCCACCTCAAGACCGACGCTCTGCGATGATTAAAGGCAAGGAAACACTTCTTTTTAATATATACCTGCAATTTCTCAAAATCTCCTGAAGTCTCCCTGCGTGGTTATTATTCTTTGTTCATATTAACGATGACGTCAAACTGGAAAGACAATACCAAAGTTAAGCCGATGAGGTATACTGTCCCTCATGAATATGCATCAGATAAAGCTCTCTCACTCTCTCCCTCTCTCTCTCACATACACATGTAGACATGTGTGACAAGGTAGATACCAACATTGTGAAAGGTGAAAGGTCACTCCATTAGATTATTTTCTGGCGCTTTTCGCGATAAATGTCTGTTATGGTGACTCTGCCGATTGAAATAATTATATGTATATGTATTGTAGCTCTTGCTCATAGCAGCTAAGTATCCATGGCGTCACAGTCTAGTGATGAGAGAGAAACATTGTTATCATGGTTACAATTCACTACCACTTGTCAGATGGATTCAGAATTATTACTAAGGCAGTTAGTAAAGTCTGCATCCATTACCATCAAAAGTGTGGGGAAAAAACCTTTTTGATGTCGCTATTCATTCTACTTGAGACAAAAACAAGAAGCACAGACGAATGTCTGTGGCGTGTTGTTGAATTGCTTTATAATTGTATACATAAAGGACATCCACAAACCCTGTAACCTTGTTTCTTCCTAATCAGCCTGTGGACACTTTGAAATGAATATGCCCCCGCCCCCACCATCAATTCGCCAAACTACGCCTATCAGTACTTTCCTCATTTTGCAGTCAATATTGAATAGTCATTTTGATCGTAAAATAAATGCATGAATAAGTATGAATAAAAGTGGGTATGATATATTGTTTTGGGAAGTATACTAATCAGGTCCTGAAAGTAAAAAAAAAAACGCAGAGAAGTTAAATAGAGAGATAAGTATATAGATAAATTCATATTGTATCTATTATATAATGTGTGTGTATTATATAGACAGATATATTTTTTGTTTTTGTTAATGTTAATGTAGTATTGGATATGGACTGGGTTTGGAGGGTTGTACACAGTATGTGTTGAAGTATGCAGGCTCTCATGCGCCGAGAGTATCATTAATGATAGATACGGCGCATTATAAATGTACTTCATTATTATTATTATTATTATTATATAAATTGATCGATCAATTCTCAAGTAGATGGATAGGTAGAGAAAATAGAGTAAGAGAGAGAGAGAGAGAGAGAGAGAGAGAGAGAGAGAGAGAGATGGACAGAAAGAGGCAAATGAACTACGAAGGGAGAGGGCACCGAGGGGAGGGAAGGGGAAAGAGGAGGAGGGGAAGGGGAGGGAGAGAGAGAGAAGGGAGGGGAGGGGGAAATGGATGGGTGTCTGTAGGGATAGGGGTAGAGGTAGGGGTAGGGGAAGGGATAGGGGTAGGGGTAGGGGTAGGGGTGATGGTGGGGGAAAGTGTGAGTGTACAATACGCAGGTGATATCTGCGACCCGGCGCCGAAAGGTAAACAAATCACCACGGATGCAGTGCCCTCCCCGTGAGCTCTGGAGCTTCACCTAACCCATTATCACCCCTGCAAGCTACCCCAGTCCATCCCCCGATGGAAAGCAGTTGTCTGTCGCTTTAATTAGTGATTCCCATTAGACTTTGGAGCGAGACATGCAATTACAGAACAACGCATAACTGACTGACCTTCGTGAATGAACTAGATCTTTTTTTTTTTCTTCGCTAAAGTAGATGCAGATTACCGTTTGGCAGGGAGATCATTTCTATTAAAATAATATGATCCAAATAACCTGGTTGGGGGGGGGGGGGGGCATTGACACGGTAGTGAGTTCAAGCATCCGATTATTGGTTTCATGGAAATATATATGTGATCCATGGACATGCAACAGTTATGTTCATTATGAACTTAGCATTTTGTATTCAACTCTTCAAGTTGTTTTATTTCATCTCCAACAAATTAAGTATACAATGAAAAGTTTGGGTATACAAATAATGTCACAAAATCAGAACAAATGAATAAAACTTAGGACCCATCTTTATTTGCTTGAATAAAGCCTAAGACATAGCTTTATTTTCATCGATGGCATGAAATCCATCGAAGATCTTTTGTATTGATTTTTTTTCTGTTCTCTCGTAGTTGTATCCTTTTCTGAGAATTGTACCCACCGACAGCTGGCCCTAGTCTACCTCATTTTAAGATGACATCGTCCTCATAATGTCAGATGAGGGTCATTGCCCTTTCTAGAGAAGGGGGAAGGGCACATCAGACGTGTGACCCTCTGACACGGTTTGCCCATAGTCGAATTTGTCATCACTTTACACGCGCGCCTATGATGACGCACACGCAAGATGACACGGTCACACAACCGACGCGTCACTCACTCACTGTATCTACAATATACTTTTATTCATTCAATCCGATATCTATCCATATGTCTCTTTATGTGTGTGTGTGTGTGTGTGTGTGTGTGTGTATGTATGTATGCATGTGCGTGTATGTATGTAAATATAAGTATGTATTTCACTCTGGTCAGTACATGTGTAAAAATAGTCGTAGCGAATTGTGGAGTGGAGATTTCAGAAGAAGGATGATGATGTATGATTTGTATTAATGTTTTATGTAACTCTATTGCTTCATACGAGACTGGCTCTAACATCAACGAACATGGGACATATACGTCTCGGAGGGGAAGGTGCTTTGTGGGTCCGATTAAGGCGGTATCTTATTCAAATAAGTAAAGATTCCTTAAACGGTAAGGAGTCCGTAGATCAACTGGTAATTCTGTTTCTCCTGTCTCCAAGTTAAAAAAATTATTGTGGGGGCAATTCTCGCTTACATGCAGTCTCTAGACATGATAATACCATTGCTAACGATTTAAAAGAAACAACAAGTTAGGAAGGGAACATCGATAGTCTTTCTTGATTATCATGATGCAAATGGGTATTTTACATTCAGACCAAGTATTGACTATAGAGTCCCTTGGTTGCTCGTGCTCGCTGTTTCGGAATGACCCCTGCTGCTGCTCTGTAACGACAAAAGTATATGACAGCAACATATCAGATACAGAAGGAAAAAAGACAGTTTCATTTGCAACCACGTGTACAATTGAGGGTACGAATCACTTCCGGAGTAGAAAATGTCGAGCGACGGACAAACAGACAACCACAACAACAGAGAGAGACAGAAAAACGTAAAGGTGTAATAGAGAGAGAGAGGGGGGGGGGGAGAAAGATACAAAAAGAGGGGAAGAGAAGAAAGAGAGGGAGATATGCGAGGGAAGTGATTATTCATTCGTTGGTTCACTCAACATGCACCAATTTAGGTGCACACAATTCACCCCCGTGCCCTCTCCTCCTCACCTATATATAATGTGCAACGGTGACTAATACTCTGCGCGAGGAAATTCCATCTTTGGCCGAAGATAGCGCGACAGCCGAGCGTCTCCGCCGGGCCTTCGTGTTGCAATTTCAGCGCTGTAACGCCGGACCGCATCGTCGTGCCGTCATGATTATAGGTAGCAATCTTATCATACAAAGGATGACGAGTTGTTGTTTATAAGGATGAAATTATGAAGGAAAGGTTCTCTTGTTTTTTATGCTTTTTGAGCCGCTATAAAACATTTAAGATCAATTAATAATCAATGATTTGGTGATTCATTCATTCATTCAATCAATCAATCATTCAATCAATCAACGAACACATCAATCAATTCATAACAATGAGTCAGTCAATCTCCCTATGGACGTATCAATCAAATAATTGATCAATCTATTAATCGATCAATCCATCAACCAATTAAATTCAATCCAATTCAACACAAATTTCATATCTCATATCAAATTAATTCTTTTAGATAAAATAATTATAAGAAATCAGTGTAAAACAAATCAAAATATATCCTATTAACATGATTCCGATCCCATTAAAATGAATGTTGATATCAGGATCCTCCATGAATGTTTCAGATATAATTTGTTGGAGATGAAATACAACAACTTGACCTTGACCTTGAACTTGAATTGGCGTCGTCGTTGTTGCCGTCAGTTGTCACTCCAAACTGGTGATATTTAGAATGATTGAAATAAAATTGTATGAAAATGAGTAAACTATTTCTTGTTCTCGTGGCCTGAATGAAGGAAATGATGTGAACATATAACGTAATCATTCCCATTTTTCAGAGCTTTTAGTTGATTTCCATCCCGTAGAATGTTTTTCCCTCTTCTATACCAATCGCATGATTTTTTTCATTCCATTACAACCAGTAAACACACTTAATATTGTCATACATGACACTGAAACTGAGAGGTAAGATACATAATATTTATGTTAACTGCAACCGTCCGTTGGATAATATCAACTGTATTACGGAATGAGGGAAATTCGTGACACGTAATCAAATCACCATCACACGAAAACTTCAAGTCATGAAAACTTTATTCCTCCCTCTAGATTCCTCGAACGGCATGGTCCTAGCCTCGCTTGAAATGAGCCATCTTCCTTTTCACATGGGCCAAACAGGCCACACCCACTTCATACAAATGCATATTCATGACAACTGTATTAACATTTCCTGAAGAAGGAACAGAATGACCAATAAAACAGGCATGTAGTGATGATGATATCCAAATGCATTCTAATATTGAATCGCCTTATTTTTCTCTCTTTCCCATGAGAGAATTAAACGTGAAGTAAACCGTAAATATTTGTGACAAACTATGCAGTATCATGTCTACTTCAAAACGGTAACATCGAGCATCATACTGATCTGAACTGACAAAAAATAAACAGAACCAAAAATTCGCTACACGACCACAAGTTCTTCTCGCAATGTAACACTCGAATTAGAAATTACGCTTTTGTTATAGTTCCCAACTCCTTAACACTGTATCTCATCGCTTTTCTTCTCTTCTCTCCTCCCTCTACTCTTCCTATTCGGGTACCTTATTCTCGGATTTTGTTTTGATTTGTTTTGTTCTTCTTTCGTCTTTATACATTCCACCTTGTGTGGTCCTTTTTGGTCAAATGACATTAAAAATCCTTTAAAGATTTACATTATTTTTTCGAGGTGTGTATAATTGTTCCGTTCCTTCCTTTAGTTAAATAAAAAAATTGTTACAAGGCATATTATGTTCAGAGGCCGGTGTCCAAGTCAAGCGTTTAGCTTATTGATAACGGTCTCCTCCACCTGTACACTTAAAGATGTGTAATGATATTTATGTATTATTTCACTTGATTATATATTTGTAATGCGAAATTTTGTTTATATTTTCATGAATTGTAAATAATATGTTCGATATTGTTATACTTATCTTCTGTTATGTGCAAGTGGAGAAATAAAACTTACTGAAACTGAAACTGAAACTGAAACTGAAACAAGAATAAATGGCAGTGAGTCTCTCACCTCATGAATTGACGAAAGTTAGAGGATGAAAGATCGGGGCCATCCCACGAGACCGACACCCACGAGTCATACAGCCCACGAGTTCGACATTGAAAACAGGTCCATGAGTCATACAGCTCACGAGTCATACAGCCCATGAGTTCGACACTAGGTAAAAAAAAAACAGCCCACGAGTTCGACAGATACAACACGGGGCCTAATGTGTCGGTCTCATGGGCCTTGTTAGCTTTAATAGTGACAAAGTCATGGGCTGCATGACTCGTGAGCTGTATAACTCGTGGGCTGTATGACTCATGGGCTGCATGACTCGTGGGTGTCGGTCTCGTGACGTGCACCCGGAAGATCGCGTTCAACAACTATACATGCGTTCGGTATATTAGCCACAACAAACCGACTGTGATGAGCCTATAATGAGGGTGAAAATTAGAGTGTAATATTTGATGACTTGAATAGAAGGAATTTCGTGCACAACCCATCTAAGATGATGGTCCAAGGTACAATTATGTGTTTACCAGCGCCTGGCATCAAAGAGCACAATGGTGTGAGTGCCCCATTTTTGTGGATATGAAATTATCTGTCTGTGATTGATATTCGTTTTCCCTTTAGCAATATGATTGGACATTAATGCCCATATAAAACGTGAATCCCCCCCCCTCCCCAAATCAAAACCCCAAACTGAATTTTGTAGTTTGATGTCAAGCAGCATCATACAGACACACATCTTCGGTTTGCAACATACTACAGGACGTGTAAACTGCAGCAAACTTGGGCTTCGCGTGTTCTGAGGACGCTGGTGTAGTGTGCCTTTTTCGTCGCATGAGGGCGGAATTTATCTTTCACGCACGTTCGCAACAGGGGAAAAATCTGGAGACCCCACTCATGAACAGAGGCACCCGTACTGGAATTATTGATTATACAACCATTTTCATCCACTTGAAAATACTCATTTCACATTCTTTACATTTTACAGATTACATGTTAAAGACATAGATATATTAACGAATGCGGATAATATGCTACGACTAATTATATCTATTATATCCTCCAAGTTACTGAAATTCGTGATTCAAAAAAAAAATTAGGAATCTTTCAGTTCATGATACTTAACATAAATGCTAAGCACTCTCACTCATTAACTTAATCGGCATAATACGCTGGTTCAATTTAAATTTCCCTAGTGTTCGCCATGTCGGTCAAAAATTACTCGTTAATGAACGTTAAATATTGACTCATTCTGAGAACTTTTCATTCTGAGGGCGAAAAAAAAATCCCAACACAAAGAGTGACCGGGCACGGCACCTGACTACTTCTTGTCATGACAAAAATAACAAAGATCAACTTGGCACAGTTTTCGCTCCAAGCTATCATTTTCAGCTCTTGCTTAACAACAAAACCTTTCTCACACTAAAACGAACTTTCGAACGGAACAGCTTAGGATGTCAGAATAAGAGGGAATAAACTCTTGGGGTTTTTTTTTTCAAAAAATGGAACAAGCATCGGCAAAAAAATAGGATAACAATTAATCTCGGGTTGGGGGGATTTCTCTTAGTTTAGGTGCCAATTAGAAAGCCGCAGTTGCCCCGTTGAATAGTTCTAACCATTCCCTTAGCTTTCAACTCGTTAGTACACGACCATTTGGCCTAGATACGAGGTACATCTGACGGGCACTTAGCCTCTTGATACAGTCTCTTTGACGTGACTTCGATGTTAACCAATTGCCAATTCAACCCAGGGAAAATGCATTTAAACACTTCGGGATGGTTTGTTATTTTGACTGAGCTATGCCTGAAAAATGAAACATGGTAAATTAGAATAATTTAAGAAATAATGTTAAGCAAATTAGGGAAAGAAACAATCAGATCCTTTAAAGGTCCTGTTTACCTTTGGGAGCAGTGATTTAAAAAGAAAATGTTCAAGATATCACATTTGATGCATATGTGTAGGTCAGTTGTATCGCAAAACATCCTACCATATGGAATTTTTGCAATAAAGCCTAAAATATAAGGAGATATCACTATTTTTCTCATTAAACCATAACTGTAGACGGTTTGGTCTGGAAACATTTTTATTATAACCATTGTTCACATTTTGTATATTTAACATTACTTAACATCGATTATACTGGTTCAAATTTTTACACTGGTTGTTTCTATCCCTAACTCACATTTTAAAACTATTTTGAAGCACTAATGCTGGGTTTTTGTTTCATCTGCAAATGGTAAATAATGCCTTTAAACAGAATGATGATAAGAAAACAAAAATCAGTGATCATGTTTGAGACATAACTCAATCTGAAACGTTTTCATCCAAAGTATGAATTTCATGTATTTTCGTCTAAACACGATTATGAAATTAAGACATAATGCAAAAATTCTTGATCGTTGCTTGATTTTTGTTTGTTTGCTTTTTTTATCCTCCCTTCCGTTCAACTACATTCAGCAGATTTGAACACACACACACACACACACACACACACACACACACACACACACACACACACATGCACACAATTTTTTTTTTTAAGTAACGGGACATATGATTTTATTCTCCTATCTCTCATATACAGAACAAACTAACATACGCTAAAATGCCATGGACGACTGATGTACGTGTACTACACAAATATGACACAATCTGCATAATATTATATTCCATGGGTGGCAACATGGAAGAAACTAAATAATGTCTCGTAACAATTATTTTCTTCAAATCTTTTCAGGGTAAAGCACAAATGTTGCCGTTTATTTCCTATCATGTAAAAGTGCCAGGTACCTTATCATATTCAAAATCATTTGGAAAGTTTGAGCTCATTTCTTTGAATTTTGTTTGGCAGTCATGTCATATTCTCACATTCACTCATATGGTAGTCACAATTATTATACATTCATCAATCACCTCGACCTATGCCCCCCCCCCCCCCCACAAAAAAGAAGGTTTTACTCAGTTGGTTCTATAATTTCAACACTCACAAGTTTATTTCTATCTTCTCATGTTATCGGTCAGTAGGCTGATCTCATCTATTTCTTCTTCTTTTTTTTTTTGGTTTGAGCGTCATAGAAGAGAAATAATATTTTTATTTACTTTTTTATTTCAATCTGTCTGCAAAGCATATCAATGCTTCTTACGGTAACGATTTCTTTTTATAGAAGAATTAGCTGTCAGCGTTATCAAAATCGATACTTGGATGATTAGAAACTGTGTTTTTTTTTTTTTTTTGGGGGGGGGGTTGTTTGTTTGAGCGTCATAGAAGAGAATAAATACTTTTGTTTACTTTTTTATTTCAATCTGTCTGCAAAGCATATCAATGCTTCTTACGGTAACTATTTTTTTATAGAAGAATTAGCTGTCAGTGTTATCAAAATCGATACTTGGATGATTAGAAACTTTTGATGATTGATAAACACTAACCTAAACCCTGTTGCAGGAAAGACTTTGATTTGACAGCCAATCAACGTTAACTGTTCTGTTTGACGCCAGGGTAGGTGATTATTGTATATACATTAATGCTTAAAACAACATAAAAGGTAAGAATATTCGTCTCTCTCATAGGATAACAATAATTTCTATTACTTTTTTTTAATCATAGAAGCCTCCATCTTCAATTGAAGCAGTCATGCATATAGACATTCAAAACTTTGAGAATACGTATCAACGGGGTTAAAATCAAACATTTTAAATGAATTTCTATATGGAAAGATTTCATATCAAATTGTAAAAACGTACCATTGACTTGGGCATATAGAATTTTTTTCAATACGTTCTGTGTTTCTAGTACGTGATCAGCCCAGTGTTTATGAGTAAACAATAATGAATTTGTGAATGATAGTGTAAGGGATGACACGAGCCTTGATAATAACTTTAAATTGTATCCACCGGGTAATTATAGTGGTATAGTTTTTTGTTTTGTTTTGTTTTGTTTTGTTTTGTTGTGTGCCTACTTGATAATGATAAAAAGAAATAGCGAGATGTGCTTTTCTGCAGGTATGATTTCTATACGTCGATTTTAAGTTTGGTGATGAAAGCTATGATTATCAATCTATGTAATTCTAGGGACAATTAGTTATAACAAAATACAATAGCAATTGTACAGTTATCATTTTCCCGCTTTTCTGCCTACGAGCAAACGTTAGGGTCAATTTGCAAAGCTGAAATCAGTAAATATCAAAACTATCCTTTTGTAAATTTGGCCGACCGACGTGAGCTTTCTATCAAACGTCAAAATTCATCAAAACAATGCTGCCTCGACAATTTTTAGTAATCTAATTATTTTATGGTATACACTATCTTGACAGAACTCGACTCACTATCTGTAATCTTACTGATATTATGTGTCTATATTTTCATCTCTAGCGTTACCTTAATCTAGAAGAAGTTTATAAATTCTTTTTGTCATTACCTAGTATCAAAATTTTATGATCAAAGCGTACAAGAACTCTAAACATAATCGTCATCGATTTATCTTGCATAGCTCTTGGTCAACTCATGGTCAACATTATCTTTGTCATATGTCAATAATATTTATATCGATGTTATCTTATCATCTTTCAATACTGTCAGTTGACATGCGTGTAAGTAATTCAGGGCATTGATGTTTTGCAATGTTTAAGCATTGTGTAAAGAAATGACATTATATGAATAAATTTATAATTATTTGTCTTTCTTAGCAGAAACATCAACAAGAAAATAACATGTCCATGCAGTGCTGATGAAAGCAAGTGATTGACCAGAAATGACATATGTTATGACTAGTTATACTCCAAATCTATTTCTATAAATAACCACAACCTTGACAAAGATAAGATTGAATAGATGCAAGGCCTTCATACTAATTATTACTATCACGTCGTGTTTCTCTATACATAAATGAATTTCGATCAAAATGAGCGACTTTGTAGTAAAAGGTATGACTTCTACAGAAGCACATCAAATTAAAGAAGGCGTCCAAAACATCCAAACCCCACATCCAACGCGTACCTTTTAAACGAGAAAATAGCCTCCTGCTGTCGAATAGTGACGTGCAGTAGGTTAATGAATAAAAACGACTGTTCCTAAGGCTAGCTCCGCTGGTCCCGAAGAGGCTCGGCAGATCAGCGCGTCTCGCCGTGTTGACGCGAAGGGTTCTGTTGGCCTAATTTCGTGGCTCTAAATATGTCAAACAACACGGGCCGAGCTCTGAAACACATCCAAAAGATGGAAGAGGGTGCTAGGGAGGGAGCTGCAGTCCTGAAAGGTAAAAAACAAAAACGGCAGTTTAAAAGGAGGGGAAAAAAGTAGAAAAAAAAGAAGGAAAAGAAGAGAGATGGATGAGAAATCGTGGGTGGAAAACAGAACTGGGGAAGTAGGTGCGAGGAGAGCATTGCTTGGGAGAGCAGCGACATTCTTAATCCCATAATTGTGGAGATGTTTGTACATTTGCGTGCGCCCTATTCCTACTGTTGAAGCATCCCCGCCCCATAATACAGCGCGCGCTGATTGATGGTCGAGTTTAAGCGCTAAAGCCTCTTGCGCCAAAACGCTGGAGCTCGAAGGGGACCACACACATCTAATATTCACCTTGCTGGGCAGATATGAATTCCTATTCTACCCTTTGCTTTCCCTTCACTTGTTTTGTTTTTACCAACACCTTCGATTTGTCCCTTTTTTTTATCGATCGTCTTTAGATCTACCTTTTGCAGAAACGCCGTCAGCAATCTTGTGATAGGCCCTATACCGATCCGTCCCGGCCCCGCTCGAAGGGGTTACTGAGACGAACGACGAGAGAAAGGTGCGCCGAAGCTTCCCCGATAGTAAATTGGCCTCGACGGCAAGGGACCTGGCAGCACGTAATATTGCGTATAATCATTTGAGTCTGAATGTAAAGGCATGGGTAGAAAGAGCATGGAAATATATAGATATTCATGAGAAAAAGAATGATGAGAAAGAAGTATCAGAAAAGAAGCAAGCCCAGTTTAACACTTATATCTGTCGAAAATCAAATATGTCATCTCACATTGTCAAGATATATTGTAGATTTAATGGGAGAATAATTCAATTCAATTCAACTTCATTTTCATTTCCATTAAATAAACAGGGAAAATTATATACAATGCATTAACAGAACATGTTTGTAACAGATATTACAGAACATATTTGTAATAATGCTGCATAGCGGAGACATAGTCGCCAAGGCGACAGTTCTTGTTGATTTATATGTTATTAGGTATATTGTAGCCGTCATTTACACGAGTAACTGCGATGTTATTTCTTTTTGTACTACTGTTGTAAAAATGTCAACGGAAGCAAAATTTCTATGCCCTACCATAGAACAATAAAGATGAATCTGAATCTGAATATTAAATACGGCAATGCAAATTACCAAACTAAATACAATCATGAAAAAAAAGTACACCATCTTAATGATTTTTAGGTCAATGTCGCTTAGGAATCTCTTTTTAAAAAGCTTTGAGTGAAATATTGCAAAGTTTTATGGTTAGATTTGTGAAACTTTTGCTCTTAAAGAGACCGGTATATAGAGCCTAAGCATTTTGGAGAATGCCATAAAGGATGTACAGTCACAGTGAACAAACAGAGAGTGGTTATTATCAAATCAGATAAAACGCATTTTTCTTCTGATTCTTTTCCAGAATGTTTAATCGGAGGGAGAAAGATGCGATGCTCTTTGCTTTTTGTTCGATAATCTGCAACATGATTCCAGTCCAACCACTGCCATAATACACTTACTAGGAAAGAGATATGGCACATTGTGAAGGATGCACATATAGAATGAATATTAGTATGGTATATTGGTTTTCAAGGTGGTTTTCTGGAGCGTAAAATCACATTCGTCTGATGTTTTCTGCATTTCATCTGATGTGAAGTTACATAATGTATTTACCCACTTGGGACCGGAATATGACTTTCTATAATGACAGCAAGACTTAAGTTGAATTGTGATTTTTTTTTTCTCCACAGGAGCCTTAAACACAGTTAGATATTTTTTGCAATCGTGGTACAAAAAAAAAAAATCCTGAGTACAAGACACAAGAAATCATTGAATAGGGTCAGTTTGAAGAATAACATGAACCTCAAAGAAATCAACATATATATTAAAAACAGAGGAAAATTACCAAGCTTCACGCTGCCAGAAGACATAGGAAAGTACAAAATACAAAATGAAACCACAATGCGTCGAATGAAATGAGATTGAGTATGAGAGTGATTGTGAAGAAAGGGGAAAAGCTAGAAATTCGGGTAGAAATTGTGAGTCATGTTTGATTATAGTTTCTACTTCCTTCTTCTTCAAATGTCTCTTCGAATGAGGTCCTCCGTTTCCACTTGGGCGCATTTTAATAAATTTTACGTACATGTATTCGTGATTACCTCGGGCGCTTAAGCGGCCACTGATGAGGGAGAGAGAGAGAAAAGAGAGAGAGAGAGACTAAAAAAAGAGATGAAATAGAGAGGAGGAGAGGTTAACAAAAAGTGAGACTTCTTTAAAAGAATTTTGTACTTTTGTCGGTCATTCTCTTCGACAAAGAAGAAAAAACAGTAGAGTGCAGAAACCCAATAACGCATAACATCCCTCAGACTATACACAAGTTCTTTTTCGTTTGTTGTTTTGTGTGTGTGTTTTGACGTGTTTTTGTTTTCTTTTTTTTTTCTCTCTCTCTCTTACTCTCTTTTAATTAGGTAACTTATGCGAAAGCCATTTTGTTTTCAGGAAAAGTGAACATTGTTGTTAATTGTCCGCTATGATGCATCCATCATAGTACCAAATTATGACATACATTTACCAAAAAAAGGACAATATTGCATCTCATTTGGCACATTCGACTTTGACAAACTACACTGGAGTAAAATAAATCAAAGTATAAATAGTAGCAAGTAGGCGAGTTTTATCTCTCAACATCTTGAAAAAATCAAATCAGGAAACTCAACGCTCACCAAAGGGAAAAAAGAAAATCATATATTGCATTGAAAAGTCAATATCTCATGATCCTAACTTGTCTTCGAGGTATAGTACATTTCATATGCTTACTTTTGTTTACCACTTAAGCGAAAGCGTTTTATTGCTGTTATTGTAGATATTCACACCGTACTTCATAATGATAACAAATATTTCATCCAATTTTAGCATGATATATAATCTTCCAGCTGATTGAAACACCTGCCAAATTAGCATAGAACTGACACGTCATTACTTTATTCTTGATAATAGTGATAAAAGGAATCAACACGAACTCCTATACACATTCGATGATATTTTCTCGTAGCAGTGCATTGGAAATTGAAATGAAATGAAATTAGTTATGACTATTAGACAAATAACTGTTATATCAAATTCCAGATAACATTTGATTCCTTCAACAGTGCAGTCAAAAGACTACTCCTTAGAAGATCGTAATGGGAACAAAAAAAAAAACTTGCTTCTTTGAATGACACGTTGTTGTCAACAAGTATGTTATCATGACCTTTCTAATATCTAATAAATTACCATATCCGCCAAGACAACAACTCTAGAAATAAAACAAAGGAATAGTCAAAATTGTATCACTTGATCAGTGATTTCTTTAATGATTTTGAGCTTTGGGGATGATGGTATCATAGATATTACATATTATGCGTGATCGCTTCATGCGAACTTGGCTATTTAATGGACGGACTGCCCCGTGGCGTTACTACATGTAACCATGAAGACCATTATTGTCAAACAGGTTGCAAGCCAAACTTCATCAACAGATGTATATCCTAATTGCCAAGAAGCCACATAACTTCATTTTTTTTAGCAACAAGATATGGTTAGAAATATGTCATTTAGGGTGTTTTTTTTTTCTCCAAATGGTTGAAGAGTCTTTACATCAGTAATCCAAGCGGGCATTGACAGAATGATACACTTTTTTTTTTCTCTCCTGAAATTGAGAGCAAGGAATGTGGTACAAAAATAAGACTGATTACGACAGATTACATAGAAATCCAACCTAAATTTAGCATGAGAGTTGAGTGATTGAATATCTTAACCGCAAAATCCAACAATTGACGGTAAAGATTCTATTTCATTTTTGAATATTTTGTTTTTCTTGACAGAAGTGCGCGTTTCATGTAGGCATATAATTGCCGAGATATTTCATGGAATACTGCTTTTAGATTCAATGCCAATATGACAAGTCCAATGTGTTTCAATCAGGTACTCAAATTCTTAATCGACATTTTTTCCCCATCGAAAAATTGATATGACAAGTGGTTGTTACTCGGAAACTAAATGTTAGATTATAAACTGAAATGGTAAAAATCACTCATTTCTCCTTCATTTCTTACCACATGAAAATTACTAAACCTTGAAAAGTGAAAGTAGATATGACCAGGAAATAGTTTCTTTTTGATGTTGTAGTCGGAAAGGGCCTCTGTCTCACAGAGCCTTGCATCACCTGCTATTCTTTTTAAAGTCTGTTTTAATCTTCTATGACTATATACTAAAAGTGTACGTGTCTATTTGAGTTATACGTATGGATTATCATTCGTGCCACTTGTATCTAAATAAAGTTCCCCTGTCATGGCCTTGCTCAAGACATATCAAAGACATTATATCCCAGGACGTCCTTCCGGATGGAAGAATCGAAATTTCCGTCGAAGTCCCATCGATTTCCTCATGCCTATGATTTAGGCGTATTTATCAGGTTTATTTTAAGCTACACATATATCAAAGGAAATAACTCTCACCATTTGAGACAATTTAGCAAAAAAAGATGAAGCAGTTCTGATTCGTGCCCGTGCATTGGGAGAAAAATGTATTAGGGGATTTGTTTTTCATGAAATCATGAATGTTTTCAGAAAACTCTTCGGACGCATGGAGAGTTTGATCTCAAAGGGAATTAACTCCATTTTATTCTCGTTTTATAAGATGACATATTTGCGATCAAAGCTGCTAAAACACAACGAAAATGATAAAAGATTATGGGATATTTTTAATCATAACTTCCAGAATATTGCTTGCCATGTTACAAGTGAGGAATCGTTGGAAAGGTTTCATTCTGCCATCTGTTGATGCACTTACTTTGAAATATTTAAAAATGGCGCCTAGCCCGTTTTGCCATCAAGCTTTTCATTTCGAAAGGCATGGAGTTTCCGAATATTCAAACATCATACGGCATACAGTACAAATCAATTAAATTGTGCCGCTCAATGAATGACTTTGTGTTGAACTGGAACACGGTAAAACCTTTGCCGCCTTGTTCAATACTTTGAACTTTGACACGATGGTGACGTCACGTGTCATCACCCGGTCACACACTCAAGCACAGCACGGGACGCGCGACTCGAACGTAGGAGGTGACAAAAGCGGCGAAACGCTCATCGCAGACTTGTTGTTTATGCCATATCTGGGAATTAAACACGTACTGTACAGGGGAAGATTGAAATATGCGCAGTGGTCGAGAACAAGCCTTCATCTATACACACCATTACACTCACTAAATCTATACACACACACAAGCAAAGACAGAGGAAGAGATAGATAGATAGATAGATAGATAGATAGATAGATAGATAGATAGATAGATAGATAGAGAGAGAGAGAGAGAGAGATAGAGAGAGAGAGAGAGGGGAGAGGTAAGAGTTTGTTGCTAGGGACGGGGATGAAGTGATGTGATAAGTACTTCAAGATTGAAGGAGTATCAAAATATCGCATTGACATGTGCCTCGATAAAGACATAAACATCGTAAGTATACAAAACGCAGATTGTAGTCATTCAAATGCGTGCCATGTGTACGTCGAGAATTCCCCGACGAAAATAAAGGATAGCATGTAGAAAATAAGTTTGCGTGTAACGGGATCATTGAAACACACGCCGACAAACTGGTAAGTCTGTTCTTACTGCCAAACATCATTTTGAAAATAGCACCAACAAAACTAGCATTGCGATAATGCTCCGAAAAAGAACAATTTCCCTTTCCACGTGGAGAGAGCAAAAGTCAAACCACTAACCGATAGACATGTGACATGCTATGCAGAGTTATCACGGTGTAATGTACTGTATAATGTCATCAAAGGAGCATTATGTAACGATGACGTCACTTGTAAAATTCCAATGAAATAGACGTTTAGTTGCCCTGGAAAACGGCTAAGGCAAAATCAATAATCTAATCACCTCATCTATGTTGCTTTTCAATAAAACACACTTTTGAATTGATAAAAGAAATATGATGAATATTAAAAAGATACTGATTAAGAAGTAGAAAATCAATTGGAGGCCGAATAATGATGAAGTTACCTCAAGATCTTATTCTGAGACTTGAACAGCAAAAAAAAAAAAAAAGAAGAAGGAAAGAATCAACATGAAAATGGTGATGATAGCAGTGGTAGTCATGACAACAGCAATATGCTACAGTAAGGATGCTGACGATCGTATTATGTGATGAAAAAAAAATGAAAAGAAGTATGATGAAGATAACAGTGAAGATGTAAACGACGATGATTGATGATTTTAGACAACCGTCATGTGATGATGACGATAATGGTACAGATGCTGTCAAGGAGCATGCCGATTGGTAGAAATAGACATTTTAACGAAAAATGGCTACTTGCGATGGGAACTTTGAAACCAACTTGAGGGCAGTCTACGAAGAAATCTGGGGCAGAGAAGTCGGGAGGGGGGGGGGGGGGCTGGATGATGGAAGGGTGGCGGCAAGAGGAACCCATGACAGATCGGTGGGCAAGGAGAGGGTTCAGAAGACTTTTCGGTTATGTCGGGAATTTTGTTTTGCTCTAGATATTATATTTAACGCCCCGCGCGTATACGGGTTTCACACCTCTCAGCGTTGAATGATCGCAACGGGTGGAAGGAGGGAGGGAGGGGAGAGGGAGAGGGGGAGGAAGAGGAGGAGGAGGAGGGGGTGGTGGGCAGAGGGAGTCTAGGGGATAGAAGTTTGGATGGTGTTCGGGATGTTGGTTGTGTGGGATGCTGGTGTCGGAGGTGAGACCCAGATGGTGTTAGGCATCCAATTTTATCCACCCCTTTGATGTGATTCTCCTGTCTTAAACACTCCTCCTCTTCCTCCCCCTCCTCCTCCCCTCCCCGCTTTTCCCTGCGGCAGGGATCATGTGTCGCGGGTTGGAACAGGGTGGTGGTGATAGGCCAGCAGAATAATCGTATTGGAAAAGACAGGCCGAAGAATTGAGAGATAGATAGATGAATAGGTAGAAAGAAAGAAAGAAATGAATATGAACAATAATATAATGTATACCATTCCATTAATGTATTCATCTCTCTCCACGCCTTCATCTTTGTATCTTTTCGAAATTCATGAAAGACACGTATAAGTTGTCTTGTGTAGGCATGATGGGTAGCAATAATCTCATTTCTTATCCAAACAAAACAAAACAAAACAAATTCCTCTGATAAGAAATTTAAGAATTTTTGCATTCATTCTGTTTTGCGCAGTATACGATCCCATTAAGTCCTCGTTTTTCAAGTATTTTTTTTCTTCAAAAAGGTTAAACTGTATCGTCAAAATTGTTGCCGGTGCTATATTGATGGGGATTCACAGTTACAGTTTAAAAATCTTCTTTTCGACAGTTTTTACCGGTATCACTGACGAATTTTGCCCTCAGTGCCTGTCCCCGAAATCTTAGGAGGGAAATTAGGAGGGACCACACTGGGGAGCTTATGTTACTGCCCTCTATTAAAACAGAAGCCCTTCCCCGATACATTACCCTGAAGCAAGAACAAAGCAAACATCGTTGCCAACTGTTTGGTGATAACCAATTCGATCTCGCTTTGGGCGGATTAGTTTTCTGTAAATCCAGTCGGAAAGTCGTGTATAGTTTCAGAGGTAACGGTTTAAAGTCGACGATTTCAGTAGGACCTCGAAGTCAAAATAATATGCTGTTGAAACGGTACACCCGTTCTCCGAACGATCAGATTTCGCTTAGCATAATGGGTCGGATCCAGTTTCGAACGATTGCAGTTTAATGAACGAGGCAATTTGCGAGTCGCTTGCTCGCAAACACCTCGCTGCTGTGGCCGGGATTTTCATTCAAGTTCGACGATGTGACGGTAACCACATACCGATTACATCAAATCGGAGATTAAAATGCACAAGTGCCAAGAATTTTACGAATAAGAGTGACAACAATCAATCTTCTAATGGCAGTGTTTACTGAGGTACGATATATCTTTAGTTCTGGATTACAAATGGCCCCCTTCTGGACACTGTAAATCGCACTCCTATATTCACGTGACTGTAACGAAATAAGTACTTCCCTTCAAGCACTCACACATACACACACATACACACACACAAAGACAGAAAGAGAGAGAGAGAGAGAGAGAGAGAGAAAGGGAGGGAGAGAAAGGAAGAAGCTACATTGCTCGGACTGGTCTTGTTTCAAGGTATGTGCATGAGAATCAGATTTTTAACATGATAGGAATATAATGCTTCTCGTAGAAAATCTGAAATTACCAACAGCTGTATTGTAAAGGAGAGCAAATACGATTGGAATCAGGTCCATCAAATAAAAAAAAACCTATTGCATGTATAGAACAGTGTATGCTATTGCTCTCTGCCCATAGTTTGGTAATGATATCTAGAATTTTTAAGAAGTTTTTGTGGGAAGAGATTATATAGTATTTATGTTCGTTGTTGTTACTTTCTTTGTTATTCAAATTCAAAATATCCTCGTGGTCTCAACAGAAACTAAGGGCTTAAATTGCTGCTTGAAACATGCGCAATATGATTCCATGATAATCCTTCCCTAAACAATAATGTACTCTTTAGTGACAAAAAGAAAGAAAGCAACAGCAAGCTCTCAAAAAAGGGGTGATATGTAAATTCAAAAAATTTAGTGTTGCTCATTAGTATTCAAGTTTCTAGATCTAAGGTGGAATTTGTTATTTGGCACTAAAGGTCACCTTAAACGAATGAATCTTGTTGGAACTTCGATCCCCTGTCGCAAAAGAAGGGAGAACTCGACTAAACTGATTCTAAGAGAGTGATATGAAGACTTATGATATAATCATAGATTCAAGACACGTTCTATGTTATAGTTTGTCTTGAATAACTTTATGAAACAAAAGACATACTAGCATCAGGAGAGATTGGAAAGAAGCAGCGATTTGTTGTCATGACGTCAGAATACGAAGGGCACTCTACATTCCTGTCAATCAATTGACAATCCTTCATCGGCTTTTCACTCGACAATCCGATCATAATTCCGCTCTTTAGAATGACCTAAAACACACTGGAAAGTTGTCTCTCACTGTACAGTACTGGTTGAGGTGGGGATTCACGTTTTGAACATTCCTAACTGAGATATTGAGAAACCTCTTATGAAATATGAAAGAGAATGTAATTTTAAGAAGGATTCAACGTTTATTTGATGACAATTGGTTTTCAAATGGCTGAGATATCCCAAAAAGTGATAATGATAAAAGGCGACAGGCCACGACTTTTATTAGGATCTCTTTGTTTCACCTTGTTTTTGGATATCTCAGTCATTTCAAAACCGATTTTCATCAAATAAACTTTTGATGCCCCTTAGAATTGCATGCTCTTTGACATCTCGTAGAGTGGCTTCTGAATATCTCACGAAACGTTAAAAGCTAAAACCTCACCTCGACCAGAACTGTACACACCCTTTTATTAAACCTTTCCATTAACTGATAGCAGAAATGGAATACACATTTAATTAGTCACTAACATCATAAAAGGTTTTGTATTAGCGCATTATGAGAAGTTCAGTGCTTTCGAAAGTCGTTAATTTTGAAGATGGGGCGTAGATACAGCATGCACAACCAATATTTTCATTCAAAACATCTAGGTCTTTCGTCAACATGTCAAGCGATGGTACATTCAATAGCTAATCATGTAAATACGTGCTCCTAATCATAAAATCAATGAAATTATACTACTACAGTCTGCATATGTAGAGATTGCAAAAGCAACTAAATTGTTCTTTTTCTTAATCTAGTCCAAAATGGCATTAATGCCTAATGTCATGAAACAAACAGGGGAGGCGGATTATAACAATATTTGTGAAGCCTTGAGTCCTATCGAATCAGTTTGACTATCATGGTATCTTGATTTTAAAGAATGTAATTTTCCTAATTTCGTATCTTGTTCTATTGCGAGAACGGAGGAAAATCTTGAAAGAATTTGTTTTGTTGTTGTCCTCCCCCAGTCCAACTATAGGCCGAGATATTGTCTTTTGTTAAAGGGATAGCAGCAATCCTCCTCAGACTAAACCAAAATTAAACCGTCTGCTGGTCGCCTGTGTATAGGTACCTTCACTGTTGTTTCTCAGACACACAAAAAAAGACGTACGAAAGGCCGTGGCAGTCAAATTCATCGTCTAATGACCATGTAATTTAATTTTTATGATTTCCGACTTCAGCGTTGGATCATCCGCTCATCGCCCTTATCTTCGTCGAGTCAATTTTCCTAATTGTACCATCACCGGAAGAATCGGATGTGTATAGATGTAACAGCGCTCGAGCTACCACGTGCTTGTCATCCGTTTGTAGTACCGAGAGCGTTCTTGCCAGTGCTTTTTTTCCCCGCTTTCGTGTAAAGTGACCCGAAAGGATCGCGCGCCAATATTAACGACAAACTACAGTTACCTTTCTGCAAACAGAATGCATTGTTTTGTGCGCGCGTTGATCCCGCATCGATACGTCTTTTATTTGGGAGATGCGAGCGCGCGTGTATTGTTCACCAGCGGTCTCTCGCTGCATGTTGTTGTTTTTGCGAACAGAGTAACGGAAGAAAACAAACCATCATCGATGCAGTTAGAGATAAATGGGAAAGGGGTAGGGTTGAGGGAGAACAAAAAGTATACACACATGTATATAGAAAGATAGAAAGGGAATTATCGATTGACTTACAAACCGCGTCTCGTCTTTGTGTTGTATTTCAATAGACATCGTCGTTATTGCAGTTAGGTCACTTCAATTTGATATTCTGCCTCAATATTTTAAAATTAATAGAGTTAGATTATAGAGGAAAATAAAACACTCAACGGCAAAAAAAGAGAGGCAAGAACACAAATATACAGTGTTTCTTAAATGAAGAAAAGAAAGATGGATTGTTGTTATTGTCAGTTTATGCAAAAAATGGCTAGAACTAGAATTATAAGTAATTATGAGCGATTTTTTAGATAAAGATATTGTGTGTGTGTGTGTGTGTGTGTGTGTGTGTGTGTGTACGTGCGTGCATGAGCGCATTGAGTTACATTTCTTTAGTGTACGTTTGTTCCAAAAACGGCACGCAAGCTTACAAGAAAGTAGAAAAATGACTTATTTAAGAGGGATAATGTTATGAACGGTCTGCGCAGCCGAAAATTCACGGGATTTGACGTGGAAGTGGAATGCACGAAGCGACAAAATGAATACATGAAAATCTAGTAGTAGTTGAAGTACATGGTCACTGTTGAATTGTTTTTTCTTTATTAGTAGAAAGGATGTGCTGCATAAAGTTGCAGCAGTGGCCTTCACAATAACCTATTTTTGCCTGTGTTTCACACATCACGAGTATTGCGCACTGACTGCCGGTTGTTCTACATCTACAGTAGCTAGCTAACCTGCACTGCGCTACTTGCGGTTAGATGTAATGCAGATCAATTGCGCCCTTAGCCATTAATTGGAACTACTAACCACTAGATTAGAATATTTGTCAGAATTTTATCCCATATCTTCCTACGTTTGATCTTCCAAGGTCACGTGGACACTACATTGCGCATGCTCAATAGAAAAACAACAACAAAAATATCCTTGGCACCTTTACTCAGTGGATGACAAGTCAAGTACATGGTAGGTTTCTTTACACGGTAAAGAAAAGACCTTTGAGGTAATAATGTGTGTGTGTGTGTGTGTGTGTGTGTGTGTGCGTGTGCGTGTGTGTTGTTGTGTGTATGTGAATAAGGGCTTGCTACCTTTTGCAGCACATGAATGGCTTTATTCCGACAAGCCTGTGGGATACACAAAACAATGTGAGCCTACAGAGAATGCTCACCCCACGGTTCAGATGTCTTATTCTTGTCTCTCTCTCTCTCTCTCTCTCTCTGTGTGTGTCCGATTATCGTCTGTTGAGGAAAAAAAAAGAAGCACACTCCGAGACTCGTATGGGATAACTAGTCGGAACTCACGTTTTGTGCGAAAGCCAGAAGCTTGTAGGAGGGCGCAGCTGTCTCACGTAAGCAATGCAGAAATTAAGTTTTAGCACTCGTCTTGTGTAAAGCGTAAATTCGTCACACGTAAGGTGAGTGCATGTCTCTCTGATTTGAATGGACGAGGCAAAACGGATAGCTACGGCAGATTTCTCGCGTCACAGAAGACAGTCGAACGTAAACAGTGGCCGGCATCAGTTTCATTTAACTCGATTGCGCGAACCGTCTGCTTTGTACGTGATATCATAGCAGACGATACGCTATAGTCCACCCCCCCCCCCCCCCCCCCGCACTTTCCTCTTCCTTCCCCGGCCATACCTACCGGAAAATTGGATTTGATACACCGCATGTCCAAATGCTTTCCCCCTTCGTTTGGCGTATTTGAATTAAGATGCGTAAGGATGTATGGAAAAAAAAAAGGATTCACTTATGAAACCAGGGTGTGGAAACAGCGGAGGTAATGATAATTCCTTTCAGCTGAAATGCATTTAGCAAGACTAGCATCACAGAGATTATGACCTCAACTGAGAAAAATGTCGTCTGGCAAACACGGTGACATAGGAAACAGTGTATGTGTATTTGCATGCATTTACTCACCAGTCACCGCTTCTAAAATTGGTAAGAACAGTACATACCGGGCTCTTTATCCCACCATGGACCTTCATAATCCGCCAACACCTTGCAAATCCTCAGACCTTCGTGTGGTTTTACGAACAATCAGGAATAACTTGCCTATTCAGTGATTCGATCTCCTTATGTGTATTTGCTTCATTAATTTATCGGTTTTAGTATTTAATATATACATGCGTGTATGAATATAACCATTATGAAAATGCTTAGGTAATTTTGTAGTCAATATGTGTGACGTAAATTACACAAAAATACCCATTTTCGACGAGCAAGAGGTACATTGTGGAGGTTTCATCTTATGTTTCGCTTTATTTAGTCAGCCAGTGTGGGGGTAAAAATGACAATGTGGGAGTATTTTGTCTATGGGAGAAAATAACGGGGTACTCCCACAAGTACCTATTGTTGGGATGTGTGTGTATGTCTGTGTGTGTATGCATATACATATGAGGTGCTTTTGGCACTGAAAAAGGCTGTAGATAAGATTGAGACGCAAATCTTATATACCTGTATCCAGGCATTAATTCGTCTGGGGGCTTACGGCAAATTCGAGGCGTTAACCACAACGTCAGGGCGTTGCCATGCGTGTAACAGGCAATATCTAGCTCGGAATGAGATCGCACTCAATCACCGCTCGTGATTTTTTTTTCTTCGCGCATGCATCCCGGGGATTGGCTAGGTCGGCTAGATTGAATGCATTATTCGCGCCAATTTTCTCGAATTTTGTGGCTGACGAACATCGCAAAATACGACAGGTGTACAGGAGAGCGGTAAATGACCTTAATCCCGGAATAGGATTGGACATATCAAAAGTAAATCGTGTTAAGGGGGCCTCGTCATTTCTTTCCTTCTTTTTTCCCCCTCTCTCACTCTGAATCTACCCCACCCTTTCCCTAGCGTCCTTGTTGAGTCAACATCTTTCTTTGTTACATGAGAAACGCGAGATGTCAAATATGGGATCAGAGGCCTATGCGCTAATTCGATAAGAACCTTACAGGAGGAAGGGAGCAAATCATTTGAGATTTAGAGACACCTTAGCAATTCGGGGTGCTCTTATTTTTTTTCTTTCCAATCTGGCATACCGGCTAGCAAAACTGCATCGTCGAGGGATGGGGGCGTTCCGATATTTGCTCCCACGCTAAATCTTATTAGGGAAGATGCTGCCACCCGAGTCTTGAACCATTGTGTAAAATCATCATCTCAAACTGAAAAGTAGGAGGAGCTTAAAGACAGCAAAATCGTATCACTTTCATCTCTCTCCCTGTTTTCTCTCCTTACACCGGGATTGAATAACATCAAGGGTATTGTTAACTATTTGCAGATGAAGCAAAAACTCAGCTTTATCTATTGCTTCAAAATAGTTCTAAAATGTGAGGTAGGGATATATAGAAACAACCAATGTAAAAATGTTGATCAGTATAACCAATGTTAAGCATACAAAATGTGAACAATAGTTATGATAAAATTGTTTCTACAATCAACCGTCTACAGTTATGGTTTATTGGGGGAAAAAAAAGGTGGAATTTGTATATGGTAGGATGTTTTGTGATACGAATGACCTACACATATGTATAAAAATGAATGTGATAACTCATTTTTTTAAAGTCACTTGCTCCCAATAGTAAACAGTATCTTTCTGCGCAGAAAAGGCTGGAGTATGCATTTACAGATACACATTTGCTTTCTCTTTCCTTAATACTGGGCAAGATTTGAATAGGACTCATGAATCTGCAATATTATTGTCATAGATTTGACTAAGAGAAGTGCATAAACTCTAATGTATATAAGTACATGTACTTCAAAGAGATTCTACAGGAGAACAGGCTTACATCTTCAGGGCGTGGCCCAAGTAGCAAATGAGATGAAGACGCTGGAAGAGTTTACTTTTAAAGATGGGAGTTCATCCTTTGTAATGGGTCAGATAGATGTTGGACTCTTGCCTTCATCCCGTGGTATCGCTTACAGAGTTCCCACGTTCAACTTCGCGCCTTATCGCATGGATGTCGATCGGGCTCTCGCGTCGTGTACCCAAACAAATTTGATCATCCGTAATTCCCCCTTTCCACATTCAGAGTCAGAAATGCGTGGAATCTCTCTCTCTCTCCCTCTCTCTCTCTCTCTTCCTCTCCATCTCTATCTCTATCTCTCTTTTCCTTTGTCTTTCTTTATTTGCCAACACCCCACCACTCGATCTCAGTGAGGACAGAGCCCCCTTTTTTGTTGAGTCTTCGAAACGAGGGACATGACCATTCAATCACCCGGCAAAAGTTTCAAACTTCATGCTTCTCGATTTCCACTTTAACTTGTCTTCTCTGAAGTTCGGCTTCGATCTCTTCTTTCTCTCTCTCTCTCTCTCTCTCTCTCTCTATCTCTCTCCTTGGGCTTCTCTTTTCTTGTCCTCTTTGCTTTTCGAGTTTTTTCATGTCTAACTGAGGTAGGTTCCAATTCCCAAACCGAATGGCCAAATGATCTCTTACGAACAACAACAACAACAAAAAAATCAATATTCGACCTCACCTCACCCCCTCCAAAACCTCCGCGAAATATGTCGAAATATAATTTTTCCAATTCATGCGATATGTTCGGAGACCCCGGCGCAAGGAAGTGCGTTAATATGTCGGGTCGGTGCATATGTGCCATCGATGACAGATGACTGGCGTTTAAGACAGATATGTTTTGTTTTCGTTGCCGCCACCACTGTAACGAAAGCCGATTTTGTGAATTACAGCCAGAGCCACACACATATCAGGGAATCTTTGGAAGTGTGAAATGGTGGGCCGCGAGACAGGAGGGGAAAGAGGAGAGGATACAGGGGGAGGGGGGGGGGGGGGGGGGGGAGGGGGGAGATGACAGAGAGAAACGATGAATAAATATGATAGAAGGAAAGTATTAGTAGTTACATAAATACTTACAGATTATCGGATTGAGGATAGTTTGTTTCAAAATATAAAGGAAATGGTAGAAAAATTGATATATTCATATCAAGAAATAAGGACATATTGTTTTGCTGTTGGAAACAGAATAAGTGAAAAGTAGGCTATATACTTTTCTTTTCAAGATGGTGTCATATTCATTATCATTATCAAACATTTTCCACTCTCACATCTTGCGGGTTTTTGATGTCTCCTTCCACGTATTAATAATCATCCAGGAGAAACATACACCTGATTTGGCGCTTTCGCGCTTGCAAGAGCAAGGGAGTCAATGTCTTTGATAGATACGTCTATATCAGCTAAAGTTAATTTTGTAGTTGTTGTGACAAAATTGGTGTATATACATATATATATATATATATATATATATATATATATATATATATACATATATATATATATATATATATATATACATATATATATATGCACACACACAAAATCTTCATTGTATTATGTATAAATGCATATTTATCTATTTATCTATTGCTTGTTTGTTTATCTATTGATTAATTTATACATTTCTTATTCTTATACACTTTATGCATAATTGTGTTTGTAGGACCTGGTTCGCATGTGTATGATGTGAAATTAAACTGTGAGAAAAACAAACATTTCTTTTTAGAATAACCACCTTCAAACGTAGGGCACAATGGAAATCATTGAGCTTGAAATTGAAGGCTTAAGACAACACACCAAATGAAATGAACACTGAAAGAGATGAATTCATATGCCCTGATGAAACAAGGGCGTGAGAGAGAGAGAGAGAGAGAGAGAGAGAATGGGAGACTTTTAAATGAATTTAGACGCAGAAAGAAATGATGTACCGAGAAAGGGCAAACGGAGAAGGAAAAAATAAAAACAGAGAAAGAAAGGGGGAGGGGGAGAGAACAGACGAGTATGAAAGAGCGAGGGAGATAAGTGGGCGCATGGGTGTAAGAAGTGAAGGACCTTGTTCGGCCTGCGAGTTATGAATTGAAGAAGTTGGCGCGGAATGAAAGCGCGGCGGTGGTTGATGATAAAAGCCCTGGCCGGGGCGTACTCGTAGGATCCGGCGAGGCGAGGCGCGACGCGGCGCGCTAGTTGTGCGCCAGGGCGATGATGAAAAAAAAGAAGGCACGGGGAACCCGCCGCTCGATCTCAGCCCGGAGTTATTTGGGTTTCCCCACAGCCAACTTCCAGCAAAAGCCCTGGACCTGAATCACAAACAAACCTCTAAAATCGCGCGGCCAGCTCAACCGTGAACATCAGGAAGTCGGTAGATCCTTCGGGGTTTTCATGATTTTTTTTTTCTCCTTTTTTTCTCGCGTTCTTTTTCTTCTTCGTGTTTGCCCATTTGTGACATTTTTTTTCTTTGGTTTTGTTTTGTTCCTGAACAATTCGTAGTGCTTTGCTCCCATCACCCAAACCGGGCATTTTACCTTCTTTATTTCCCTCTTGCAGTCTACTCATTTACCTTAAAGGAAAAATGTTGCTTTCCCTTCTGTCTCTTACTATAAACAAAGATATCGAGAGATCTCCAGATGTCTAAAGAGATATATAGACAGAGAGAGATATATCGAGAGAAAGAGAGACTGAGGGAAGATAAAACACATATCGAATCAGATACAGAGCGCTTATTTCATTGCAATATCTATCTATCTATCTGTCTATCTATCTATCTATCTATCTATCTATCTATCTGTTTGTCTATCTATCTATCTATCTATCTATCTATCTATTTATCTATCTATCTATTTATCTATCTATATCTATATATCTATTTATCTTTCTTTCTATCTATATACATATACTTGGTTTGATACTTTGTGTATTTTGAAGTAATTGTTACTTTGTAATTTGGTTGTATAGGGCCCCCGAAAATAACAGTGTATAAGCCATTGATGGGGCTGCCCTGGCTAAGGAATACTGAATGAATAGATAAATACTGTATGTATGCATATAGTTACAGATGAATATGTGGTCGTAAATGAAATTTGCCAAGTGCACCCATGATCCTATACAAAGCGGAAAATCTTGAATCAAATAATGAAAATTTCAATAGATAATATAGTAAAATCAGTAAATAGTGAATAAGGGGATTGGGAATCTCTAGGCATAGACACACTTCTACATTTTGCCTTTGAAATGAGTGAACTATGTCAGAAGGCACGAGTTACTCTTGAGCTAATTCGTGGCCCTCTCCCGTAAAGAAGAAGAAAAAGAAGGAGATGGGGGAAAAAACCCAACCAGAATCTTGAAGGCGAATCACTATGCATGTATTCCCCCTTCTCCCTCGATTATTGAGTAAAGCGTCTTGTAAAGACTCCCTCGTATTCCTAGTTCGTCCTGTAGTCATGTCACCGGCCGTCCAAGTTAACACTGTTTCCAGTCGACAGTGATTGAATTGTTTCTTCATTGAGGAAATCTAATTCTATCGATATTGTCTGAGTAAGCAAGCTAGCTAGCAAGCAATGGAGCAAGCAAGGAAGTTAGCAAGCGCACAAGCCTACAAGAAGGAAATAAAGAGGATATTGAGAAAACTTGATAGTGTTCACTTCAATAACAGTGCCAAACTGCTTAGATATATCTAGATCTTTATTCCAAAAGATGCACGCTTGTCATACATAATGATATGTATATATTCCTCTTTCTCTTTTTCCATCTCTCTTTTTTGTACAAGGTATAAACATATTAAGTATATCTCATCCAAATGTATGTCTGATCCCCAAGTATAGGTCTGTGAACATATTGATACAAGTGTATGTGTTTCTATGCTTAAACCGACTTATAAAGAATCAAAATGTTCGTGTGTGGATGAATAACTAGTTGATAGATGAATGATAACGATGCTCTTCTGGCAAAAAAAACCCCAAAACAAACAAAAAACACACACACAAACGTAAGGATCTGTATTGTACTTGAATAGGTATGTTGGGATGATAGAAGATATCTTTATTATCTGCTCAAACTGATGAATTTACTCTTTAAGGTAGGAGAAAAATGTAAATGAGACAGGACTGAGCCGGAGAAGGTGGTAGAAGAGAAAGAAGACTTGGTCGAGGAAGATGGAGAGAGAAGGGGGGGGGGAGATGGGGAGGGCAGGCTCGAGGAAGAGAGAAAGAGAAAGGTGAAAGAGAATCGGAGAGGGGGGAAAAGAGTCCTTCCGATATGAATTTGACTTGTTGTCCAAGGAGCACGGGTAAGGAGGGCCCTGCGGCGGGACTTGGAGAAAGAAAAATAAATGGAGATGCCATCTGAAGACTTAAGGACGGGATGAGGACGGGCGTATTTTGGCGGTTTGCTCAACCTCTTGCCAGCACAATTTTTTTATTCTTTTTTCTTCTCCTAGCCTTTACACTCCCCTTCTTTTCACTGCTTCACTGCTAGGCATGTGTATCCTGCTCTCACCTCTTTACCCCTTCCCCGTAAAAAGGGTGCTCACGTACTGAATACATACGAACACTCACATACAGACACACAGACACCTACAGATCTAGACACACATAAACACGACATCAAGTACATTTATATACACAACAAACATACAAACAATCATGGTGTGACCGATACACAAACGGACAACGCCAAAACGTTATAGTTTCTGTTATCCTGACGCTTTTAGTATTAACAACACATGGAAGCCTTTCCATGTGATTGTATAAATATTTGCAGATACCTTTATAACCATTCTGATTGCGGGCTTTTTAAAAAGCAACAACAACAACAACAACAACAACAACAACAACAACAACAACAACAACAACAACAACAACAACAACAACAACAACAACAACAACAACAATACACAAAGCATTTCTGTAGATTTGGCCACCACCTTAAAATGGCGTTGATATTGTACATCGAAAAGTTGCCGAATGTGAGCACGGTAATAGGAGAGTTGATATCTTATTGATGCCCACATATTGTTCACGAGGGAACTTCGTCTTCAAATGGTTACGCGAGTGGAAAATGTGAGTATTTAAATAGAAATCATTTCTCCTGTCAGGTCAATGGAAAAAATTAGATATTGTGATCAAACAACGGCTAGGAGAAACACCAAACGTTACTCTGGGGGAAACTTACTTTATGGTGTACAGGGGAAAGAATGCTGCACCACTGTTAATTGCTAATAGCGAAATGCTTGCCAGATGAATCCTCTTGATTGTTGACGCCAAATTGAACACAAATCTAATTTCATTATTTGCGAACAATAACAACGATGTTTTGTTTAACCTACAAAAAAGCAGATATCGTGTTCTTCATTTACAAGATAAACGAGTCGGTCTTTGGTTTTCTTGAATTATGTAGACACATACGATATGTAAATGATTATTTACGTCATAAAAACAACAAGACTGGTAGAGTCAACTATAAGGTGGCAACAACTTGGTTTCAACAACATGTACGTGTGTTCAGTACCTACCACATGGTATCGTTTGTGTTGTTTCGTTTTACTCTAGGAAACCTAGCACAGTGGTTAAGACCAGGAACTCTCTATCATGAGGTCCCTGGTTCAATTCCCCGTCAGCAATGGCTGTGCCCTTAGGCAAGGCACTTTATCCCTGTTGCCCATGGTCATTCGAACTATAAGCACTTGATTGCTTCCTCAAACTTAGGGGTCACTTAAAATAAGCCAACACAAACACAGACTTTGGAATTACATGACTCATTTCAAGTCAACCACAACACGTCAAACAAAAATAAACAGCCAACTACTCTTGTACAAAAGAAATTTCACAGCAGCAAAAGCAGCAGCAGCTCCAACAACAGCAACTTTTATTCAGGCAGATTACAGAAAACCATATTTCATGAGTTTTCCATTTTAAGGATCTGTAAATGATATATAGTCTAAAACCCCATGAAAACTGAAAACAATTCTAAGAGCAACTTAAACATGCAGCATTAAAAACAACACTCTCATTCAAGAAAATAAAAAACACTTTGTATGACACCAATAATTCATGTTTATGATAATGAAATGTAACTGTTGTATTTATCACGTACGTTCTGTTTATTCAATTCATTAATACATGCATTAAAAAACAATGTGATGATGCAGTCGGCTCGTGTCGCTGAATGAAAAGTTGAAAATGACTGAATAGATTGGCTTTTACCTCTCTCAATGTCCCGAGTGCTCTTTATGTAACATATTCCTTGTAAATTAACACTATCATCCCCTTCAACCCTTTGTGTTATTTTAGTGCCGAGTGCCACAGAAAACCCCTGACACAAAAAGGGTTAAAGAATTAATCCTTTTCCTCCCAGCGACTTAGTAATTAAAGATATGGCTCACGTGCGCGTGACACGCCCCGTTCCAGCAAGCTGTGGGTTAATCATGTTGGATCAAATCAGTCAAGTATTAACACCAATGATGAAAATCGGTCTCACGAATGCAGCATCAGAGGCGTCTGCAGTCTTGAGTCTGATTTTACCATTCATCATCACATTTTTTGTTCGATTACAATTTTTCCTTTATCTGATACATTCATCGGGACAGCCACTCGACAATTCTCAATGTCTATGCTTCCGTATACTTTAAAAGCTTAAATCATGTGTATACTAAGCAAATTGAAGTAGTTACAGCGTCCTTTGTGAATGGTCGTTTGGGTTTGTTGTCATATGAGTTGAATTTGTCCTTACCAGCCCACTTCGGAAGCAGTTTCATGCTCCAGAGCGAGCACATTGAAGGATGTGATAGTGACGACCTGACGGTCTTAATATATTTGCAAAGGAGTCGAACCGGTGACCTAAAGCTCGAGAGCCCGTTATCTATCCACCAAGCTACATCAGCCAATGACTGTCCTTCGAATTGGCATATAGCGAAATTTGTCCTTTTTTAAAAACGATTTTCGTATGTATTGCTGCATTTTGCTGCTCCTTGTGTATATTAGTTATCTATCTTGCAGTTAAAAGCTATATCTAAAAAAAAAATTACATAAAGGGGTTGCTCGTCTATCCATTTTGCCATAAATCAACATCGCATGCGTTTCTCACATACATTCATTGCACTTAACATGCGGCATCCTTATACCGTCCGATGATAATGACTAAAACAACCTTCTAAAAGATTCCATGAGAATATGAGGTGCGTGTTCCAAGTCTCTGGATGGGGTCATCAAATGAGTGACAGTGGCCTGCTTTGGTAAAGATAAAGAAACATTGCAATTAATCGAAGTATTTTGCTCCTCTACTTTTCAAATAATCATCACCATTTTTGCCTGATGTTCTTCACGGTTTGAGCGAAGATGGCTCCTTCTGTATCTTTTTTTTTTAATGTAAGTAAGGCATGTGCGTGTGTGTGTAATAGCAGTGTAATAGCTGCCATTGCTCTACGCTACATCATTCGCATCCACAGCCAGAATTCAGGTGAGACATCCGCGGCGGCTCGTGATGATAACATCACCGTTCGGCGCTGGAGCGCCTTGCTTCTTCAGAAAACAGATCAACGAATATTGACGTTTCAGAAATAATATTACCCGTCCTCGGCCGGGGTTTATTTAACCAACGCTCCGTTTGTTTTATGTGTAAACCTGTGTGTGTTTTCTCTCCCCTTTGCGACCCCGACTAATTTCTTTGCTCACCCGATGGAATATAAGACTTGCTTCTCACTCTCTCTCTCTTTCGCTCTCTCTCATTCTCTTCCCCCCTGTACGCAAGCATGTAATATCTTCCACCTACACAGTAGGCACACACTGCCGCACATACAAATTTTTCCTTCCATTCATTCATGACGCGCCAATATTTTCAGGAACTGCAATGTTTTTCCTCCGACCCTCCCGGCGTAATACAAGAGAAACACCTCGGAAAAACCGTCTGGTAACGACTTTACAAGAGAAGTAGGCGGAGGAACACGAGGGCCACGTCTAGAATCTTGTTAGAGGAACACGGCGGGGCTAGCGCATCCCTGTCCACTGCTCAACCAACCGGCCGTGACAATTTACATTTGTTATTCGCTCTCAGACTATGCCATGTCGGTGATTGTTTTTCCAGCTTTCATCATTTTTTTTCCTCCATCCCCCTTCCTCTTACCCCTCTCCTCCTCAGTCTTTTCTTCTTCTAACGCCCTCGCGTAAGTCATCGGGACTTCAATTCAGATTCGACTGTTTATCCCGCACATAACCTACTGTTATTCTTGGCATGCATTAAGAAATAACCACCCCTCTCTGTCGCTGGAGCAAAAGCCGTGTATAAGCGGATTGTAATTTTTTCGCACCCCGCGGGTCCTCGAAATCAAACTACACGTTGATTCCGCGACTCGGCGAAACGGCGACATCGGCAAAGATGTGTTAATGCCATGTTTAGGAGACGTGTCGTGCGAGGAAAAATGTGAGAATAAGATTCTCTCGCCCACTTTGTGAAAACGATGGATGTTCGATGAAAATATGTTGTGTACTCTCTGCAACCCTGCTGGATTCTCTCGTACGCAGGCCCATCAGTGCACGTTTGCGGTCCTTTTCTGTTCAAATTTCCTCGCTTTTGGCGCCACAGATGAATGTCGTCTGCCGAAGCTTATATCCGACTATGGAAGCACATCGCATCTTGTGTCGGTCACCCCGGTGTTCCCGCCCTCCCAATCAAGGTAAGCATATATAAATGGTTTAGGAGGGTTGTCGGGTCGTCTGCGCGAGCACGGTCTCACCGGCTCTCCCACGCCCTTGGCTATATTCGTACCAGTTTATGGACCCGTCGTTAGTACCTGTATATGGGCGCCGCCATTTTGCTTTTAAGCACATACGCAATTTCCTTCCTGAGCAAAATGTGCGTACTTCAAACTAAAAACATTGCTCTGTAAAGGAAAATGGCTCCGAATTGTCATCTGCCGAAAGCGACAAACTTGCTTTTCGATTTCTTTGTTACTACAGACATGACAAAGCTAGCTAGATGTTTGGCCCGATACCTTAGAACTTGAGCGAGACAGGAGACTGTTGGTAGGTGTGATATCTTAGCAAACAAAGCAACCCTTACGCCCGGAAAGGTCGAAGGTCATTACTACAGGTCACGCTGCGTTGTTTTCAGAGTAGGTGGGAATACAAATGTACATTTCACAATAATGTATTGAAATCTCACAATACACATTTCCTGACGAAATAAGATTAGAATTTATACATCTGTTAGTTTTCACACAATTTTTTTCCCCAAGAGTGTTTACTTTTAAGGCGCATATCACATTATTCGCTATTAATTGGTTACTTAGTATGTGAGCTATGTTCATGCATATAAATGTTACTTTTTTGCTACTCTTGTTCCTGCCCCTCCCACATAAGCATTTTGTGGCGACAAATTTGGACGATGATATACGACAATGTTTCAAGCAGTGTATGTTGTAGCTTATCCTTCACAACATCAAAACTAAACTTTCAAGTGTAATCAGACAATTCCAAGTCTTTTCATCCCGACGCTCCGAACAGGTTCGTTCCTTTCAATATGCGGAATTCATAACCTCTTTTATACTATTTTCTTTGTAATCGACGTTGTTATGGTCTTAGCTTTCACAAATCACTCGAACCTTGATCCCATTGGATGATGTTTTCTTTACTTCTTTTTTTTAAATAATCTCACATCGCTTTGATGTGGTCCCATTTGTCATTTTGATTCAGCATTATGACGTTATTGTCGTTATGACAATGGTGGTTGTATAATCCCAACAATGATAAGAATCCAATCGATTCTGATATAACTATTGGTTTAAAAAAGCGACAATCATCATTATTAGAAGTCAAAGCTATGATAAAACATCTATTTTACCATTAATTTCTTCTTCTGTCAATACGATCCTTTTTTATTTAGTCAACCTCTGTTGTTCATTTTTTTTGCCAATGTTCTTTTTCTTGTTGTGAATGTTATTTTGTGTATTGTATCATATCTATTATGTTGTTTTATGCTGTAAAGAGATGTAAGGACTCACTGAAAAGCAGCCCTGAGGCTGATAGTGTTTTTTAAACAGTATTGAAATAGATAAAAATTGTCGATGGAACTGTGAACTGTAACAACTGTTTTGCTGGTGATCTCAGTATAATTTCTATTAATTCCAGAATCATGATGATTTTATTTTTCATCCTTAACTTCATAATAATCCAACACTGCAAATGATTACTGCTGTTGTTGTTTGATATTATCAGGAAACTTTTAGACAATCCGATGTACCTTTATAAATATTTCCCCCTCTTGAATAACATTTCTTTATCACACTCTCCTTTACTTTCTCTGGTTTTGTTTGTGGTACAGTATTTAAGTAGGATGTTTCCTAGACTGTACTCAAGCTGAAAAAAAAAGCGCATCAACCATCATTTTACAGCAATCACATAAAACCAGAAATAATGGGATATGTTCGGATCCTAATGACACACACACAACTACACTCACTTACACACACACAGGCGAATAATGTTAGCTGGTGAATGACGATATAATCATTATGTTTAAGATAGAATCCCAAGCATGAAAAAGGAGCTAGGAAAGTTAGCAGCGTCACAACTAAGCTACAAAACTCGAAGAATCATTCAAAACAATTCGTTATATCGATAAGCCGATGGTGTAAAGATAGATAGATGAATAAATAAACAAATAGATAAATAAATGGATAATAAATGATGATAGATAAATGAATAGGTAGGTAGAGAGAAAAAAAAATGGATAGGTAGATATATAGATAGAAAGATAGATAGATATGTACATGTAGATAGCCAGCTAGCTAGATTGGTAGATTGATATATTATTGATTGATAAATGGTTAGATCAATAGATAGATAGATAGATATGCAGGTAGGTGGGTAGGTAGGTAGGTAGGTAGGTAGATAGATAGATAGATAGATAGATAGATAGATAGATAGATAGATAGGTGGATAGCCAGCTAGGTAACTAGATTGGTAGATAGATAAATAGATTAATTGATGAAATAGATAGATAGATAGATGAAAGATAGATAATGAGACAGCAGGTTGCGTTAGAACGAACTTACAGTACTCTGTAGGAGCAGAAGGACGTATTTCCGACAACAGGATTTAATGTCAATCTCCCTCTTTTTTTTTCATCAGATCCGTTTCTGACTGCATGTGCAATACAATCTAGTATGTACGTATACATTATGTTGTTGTTATACCGTCTCGTTCTCTCTTTCTCAAGCTCCAGTTTTACACCTCAGAACCCAAATATAATTGTTCGAAAAACAACATAAACTAGACTTAGGTTTTTCATCTCGACTCCCTCCCTTCATGCCCTTTCCTGTACGATTGTTTTGTTACCTATTGTCCCGACCCACTGGGAAGCGAGCTGGACAGAGGGGGGTAGAGGCGATCCCCTTTTATCCAACGGCTAAGAATCAATTTACAGGTACGGGCCCACGTGTTGGTCCGTTGAATGATGTGACCTAGCAAAAAGGGGGGCAAAAAGTCACAGTCAAGTTTGTTAGCCCTCATTACGCCGCACACTTTCCGTCAAGAATTTAAGAAGAAAAGAAGAAGAAGAAGAAGACCAAGAAGAAGAAAAAAAAGAAGAAGGGGGAGGAGGAGGAGGAGGAGGAGGGGAAAGAGATGAAGAAGAATAAGGTGGAAAAGGAGAAGGGGTACGTCACCCTGAAACCGAGTGGGTTTTCGTCTTCATCCATACACAAATGCACGATCGAAGTAAGCACTAGTCATTTTCAGGACTGATTGAGAATTGCCTTCAATGGTGATAGCATCATTAGGTTTGCTCCACTTAAGAGCAATCTAGTGCAAGTGGTACGACTACTACTACTGCTACCACTTCTGTTCCTTCTTTTATACCACTGCTGCTACTACTGTTACTAATATTGCTACTACTACTACTATTACTACTGCTACTACTACTACTACTACTACTACTACTACTACTACTACTACTACTACTACTACTACTACTACTACTACTACAACTACTACAACTACTACTAAGTACCACCACTACTACTACTACTACTACTACTACTACTACTACTACTACTACTACTACTGCTACTACTACTCATTTATAGTGTCGTTTCCATTTCTGTTGCATTGTTAATTCGCTTAGTTTGTATATGGCAAAAGTCTCTTCCGAACCTTGCCTGTTTTCAAACGTTTCCGTTACTGTCACAGATTTTCGCCATAACACGCAGCTTTCAGGTGTGTTGGTTTAGATGACTTAGACAATCAATATTTACGATGTTTACTTGCTATTTTATTTCATTTTATTGCGAGTTATGATGAATGCTATATTATGTATTTTCATCGTGCAAGTAGCTAGGCTTTTCAGAAGAGCATGACATGTAGGTCTTGAAGGTATTAACCTGTTGAAATAAGAAATAAAACTGAAACAAACAAGCAATCAGACAGACAATTTTCTTCTCCGAAATTGTGCCTTCTCTTCAAACAACTGATGTAGTCTCGTAGTTTTGTCCATTTCCATAGCTCCTGCGGTCTCTTACTGTCATCCTAATATATGTGTTGTTGTTTTTTTAACCGCAAAAGTTGCTGCATGATACTTTTGCGCCATCCCATATGTATCTAATAACATTATGAAGAGTTTTATCTCAGAACGAGCTAACTCCTTTCTCATTAACAGATTGAGTTGCGATATTTGGGATTAAAGCTGATAAAACAAAGTAAATGGTTAGAAAATAAGAGACATTTCAAATCATAACTTCAAGATTTTTCATTGTTATGTTTCAAGTGAGGTATCACTGGAAAAGTTTCATTTTTGCTCTGTCTGATGTTGGACTTACGTTAAAATGTTGAAACATAGCGCGCAGCCCATTTTGCGATGAAACTCTTCATAAAACTATCTATAAGAGCCAGTGATTAATAGAGATTATGACAGTGTACGTTCTGCATGAAAGATATCAGTAACCAGAGAGTCTCAAAGGGGATGAACAGTATACTCGAAAGCGGCAAAGGATAAGTGAAATTGGGGGGGGGGGGGGGGGGGGCGACAATGACCTTTTCAGAGTTTAGGTAGAGACTGTGCTCACATCCTTGTAAAGGTCATAATATCATCACGTCTGTTTTCATTCTTCTACTCACATCATATCCAAATGATGTTAATGGGAAATTATGACCATAAAATGCATTTCAAACAAGATGGCTGACTTTTTTTCCATCAGGGATAAATCATCAACAATAGAAAATAACTGTATATATGTACATTGTATATATTTTCGCTGCATTTACACGACGACCACAATAGGGTGTATGGTGCTTGTAACAGGTGACTATAAAAAAGGACACACTTCTTCTATATAGGTCCTTTTCAACATTATTTAGTCGATATCACCAAAAAAATCTGCTCTGCCATAACTGAGATATATCCATCCATATTTTTTTATACATAGAATGACTGCGTCACAGGAATAAAATGTTAGCAGGAAATGTAGAATGTAGACCACAGCGAAGCCGGAATAGAAGACATAGTCAGTTTTGAAATCATCCTACAATGCAAGTCTCCCCCGATGAGTCATGATTGGTATGAGGTCAACCCTTGTATCTTCCATTCTCAACTCTGAGACGTAAGACGTTTCATATTTCCTTAACTGGCATAGGAAATAAAATTCTCGACGCATACAATTGAGATAGCAAAGATGGGCAACTTTACTCCCGATGTCACGGAGGGGAGATGCAGCACAAATCATGCTGGGTAAGGAAGTCTGCAATGGTGGTAATATGTACACGTTTATATGCTAGGGTGAAAATGATCGTAGGATGTTCTTGAGAGGCTACCCTAGTAAAACAAAAGGCTATACTCTTAGTACGGCTATCGTCATAATATCACTTTTGATATTTGCATTATCATTATTATTGGTGTTATCATTGCTGTAGTATAATTGTTATCATTATCATATCATTAGTGTTATTGTCAGTATGTTTACCCGCAGTGTAATTATAATCAAAACAAATTAGTTATGGTGTATAATAGCTGGTTGACAATTTAGCAATGGCTTGTTGTTTTCTATGGTGTACATGGGTGCGTTAGCAGAAGGTCTAAAGGAAGATCTTTAAAGAGTAATCATCACTAACACTGGGTGATTGCTGTAGAGACACAAATATCAAAGTATTCAGATGAGTCCATAATTTATATGTTAATGAAGAAAGGATTGATTGTGTTATTTGTTCTCCCAATTTGATATTATTGTTACACTACGCTGTGGTTCCGAGTAAACTGCATCGGTAGTGATTTTTGCCCACTGACAAACCGATTGTGTTTCGCATCGCTTTGTTGAAAATGCCTTACTCCACTGGAGCAAGTTGTCTGAGCAGAAATTCGATATCATTTCATGTGAGACATTAAAGATGCCAGGCAGACGGGGCATTTTATTCCCCCTCTCATCGTACATTGGTAACACCGCGTTCTTTCGACTTGAGTCCGAAAACCAACAATGCCGCTAAACAAGTCAAGCGAACGTGCCTTTGTTCTCTCGGGAGAGATTCGGGGCGGGCGACGCTCGACTTGCCGGCAGTATGAAGGCAGCCTGTCGCAAGTTGAACCACACTGTCTACAATATCTAGCCCCTCTTCTCTCTGCCTCTCTTTCTCCCTCTCTCTCGCTCGAAATAAGAACCGAAGTAAGACAAAATGCATTCGATTTTGCTATTATTTTCCTGACGTGTACAAGGCACCAGGCCGGGGAAACCTAATGCATGTCTAGAATACAATACCATATTTTTGCCTCTACGATGTTTCTAGAAAAATGCACTTAAAATCGAACTAACCCCGCTGAACTACACGTGTCCGCTGAGGATGGCCCCCGGCCGGCGGGCCGGCGCACGCACCCAGTTCCTGTCCGCCGTTTCCCAAAAGCCAGCTACGAGCGCGATATAATTTCGATCTTCTTTCTTACCCTTCTGTTTATTTTCTTTCCTTTTCTATACCTTTCTTTCCGCTGCAGAGCTCAGGCCGTGCCTAATATTTTTCTTTACTTCCTTATACGTGATACATATTTGTCACCTCTCTGCCTAGCTAAAAAATCATCGAAGCCGGGTGAGCAGAAGATTATAATTAATCATTACGTTCCTTGTAGTTGGTAGCGCCGGTAGCGAAACTCGCCACTCACAGCATGCGTTCGCGCTTCTGCCGACTCCCCCCTGAAGAAACCTGCCTTCACTGTTTGTATTTCCCATCATTATGCTAATTACGTCATTAATTCAATTCGAGTGCGAATATGCCAAGCGTATATTTTGAAGAAGAAACAAGTCGCATCAAAAGAGACTAGTATGACACACGACTGAAGATAGGGGGTTTTGTGCAAAGCACGGATTACTCAGCCTTTTATGTTCCTGACTCTCTTACAGACATGTCAGAATTAAGTCATTTTTTTTTGTTGTTGTAAGGGATATGCTGTAGTCGTTTCATACCTAACAGAATATGCTCCCGGAACCAGGTGTCACCGTGCACGAACACCAGGGTTCTTCGGTGTTTTGTTTGAAAATGAAATTCTTTTGAATGTCGGTGCATTCGATCTTCTTGACTCGAATATTTTTACCTCAGACTCCTCCTAAAGATGCTCTTCGGACACTTCTTAATGCCGAACTTGAAATAACCAACATGATCATTTGTTGAGTACCAAACGCTGTGTCATTATTTCAAACTCACAGGGTGGAGTTATCATAAGCATGACAATTTACGCACAACATCTGGACACCGGCTTTCACGCAATAAATGTGCACCGCAGGCCTTTCTAGAAATTATGATTTTGTTGAAAAATATGAACAATAAAAGAATCTCAAGCAAGAAGAATTACCAAAACAGAAACATGAAGAGGGAGGCCAGGGAAGACAAGACACTATACCATCGCACGAATAGCCAAAACAAGATACAACATTATCATTAACGAAATTTGCGGTATCTCATGAAAGTCCTGTATAGGGTTTTTTTTTCTCACATAAACAAGACATATTTGTATTAATGTATTATATCAACCAAGAAATCGAACGCAACATACGCTTAAATCAATATCCGATGATAAATTGCCTTGAAGAGAAGTAATAAATACAATGCGCTCAAATACAATCCATATTGATATTTACAAGACCAAATATTATTGCATCTAAGCAACCTCTTTTTTTTGAGAAAAGAAAAACAACGTGGAGAAGACAGGCCAAGAATCTCCAATTAAGATAAGTGTAACAATCGATCGAAAGTAAATGGAAACTTGGGTAGCGAACTGATCGAAGGCCAAACACATGCAGAATGCGATATAAAGCAGTTTGCGTGTGAATTCCTTGCCCTCGATCATGTTGATTAGAAAAGAAAATATGCAACTTATCACATTTTTTTTTTTTTTACTGATGGATGAACATAGTGTATATAGTATAAAAGTATTGAACACAACAAATGCCATAATATACCAAGATGAGAGCTCACAACCAGAGGTAAAAACAATCCTAAGTGCGGAAAGGAAAAGGTAAAAATAAAGGAAGCACAGAGTAAGCACAGAGTAATCATCCAGTTAATCAAGCAAGAGAGGGAGAGAGAGAGAGAGAGACGGGAAGAGAAAGAAATTATATACAATGTATAGATATAGATAAGACATAGTGAATATATAATATATATGTCTGTGATTATATATATATAATGGCATATATATATGTTCATTTATAGGTATGATAACCATATATTCATATATTTGTATATCATATGTTTACCTCCACATCAATATGAAGAAAAGATGGATAAAAATATAAGTACATGTATATAGATAGAGATAGAGAGAAAGAGAGAGATAGAAAGGGAGATAATGAGAGAGAAAGAGAGAGAGAGCAAGAGAGAGCAATGGATTTCTGTCCGTGGAATGGAGATAAGCGAAAGGGAAGAAAATCCCACTCCGATGTGTGAATCCCCGCGGCGCCTGTCTGGGCTAGCTGGTGTTATCCAATAATGCCTCCGAGCCTCAACTCCTCGTGGTTCCCTCAGGCGAGGAGATGGATATATCAATACATATCTCTCAGAATGCTCTCTCTCTCTCTCTCTCTCTCTCTTCTCTCTCCTTATATATCTCTTTCTCTCTTTCTCTCCCTCTCTATTTCTCTGAGGTGGGGGGGGGGGTAAAGAGAGAGAGAGAGAGCGTTAAATGTGACGGAAGGCTTCAACCTCCGCAATTATGTAAATCGACAATCACAATTATTTGCGTCTCTGCTACTTTTACCTCTCTTCATGCCTGTCTACTCTCGGTTTTCCTGTGCCCTGATTTAACTTTGGCGTTCGCCTTAAATAGTTCGCGCCCGTTTTCGAAGGTAATTGTTCCCTTTTCAACCAAGGGTCATTTTTGGGGGACATGTAATTTCTGCCTGCGTGAGTATGTGCGTGTGTGCGTATGTGAGTGGGTGTTCTTTGTTGTTGTTTAAAGCTAATTCGATTACGGCCTAACGTAGGTGTGTTCAACTCACAAAACTGTATGGTGGACTAATACACATTTGACACTCTATATCGACTCGACTTTACAATTATATTGCTGATAAAGGTGTACTGGTTAAATCAAGACGCGTTCGAATTTTGTCATCGTCTCTGGGATACATTATAGTAATGATAATAAGATACCAAATGTTCTTCTACGATAAGAGATCGAAAAATATGTTGAAAGTCTATTCTATATCGCAGTAATAACTGTTTCAAGTATTCGTCACAAAGAGCAATGAAGCACATTGCACTCTCTTTACATGTAAGCGAGAGTGAAATACAGGAGACCGCAGTCATCATAAGCAGTTTGACTTGAAGGTTGACACCTATCAAAGAACAAAACAGGAATCTTCTCTTCCCTCTCTTATCTCATTCTCCTTCTTTATCCTCCCCCTTCTTCCACCTGGTGCACCTTCAATAATCCGTTTACCATTATTCTTCCTTTCTTCTTTTTCTTCTTCCTCTCCCTCCTCTTTCTACTTTTTTTCTTCTTCTTGCTCTCAGGTTTTCATCGTATCACACTCCAACCATTTCATCTCCTCCTAGGAATCGCTGCTTTTTTTTTTTCAAGGAGCAATCTTTCCTATTCCTATTCCGACGATAATCAAGAAGAAAAATTGATTACCAGAGGGTTTTTGAGTACTCTAACGTAGTTCCTGACGATCGGTTCCCTCTAAACTTTGTATTATATGACCGAGGCTTCGGCGCCACCCGGCTTTCCTTTACCCATAATCCCTCACTCGATCCGGCGTCTGGTATAAGCCACACCTCACACTCCTTACGGTTAGAGAAGCCCTGACACACGACCTTGGAGCCCCTTACTTATTCCCCCTTCTCTGCATTTATTATATTTTCACGGCACTGACATCTGAATCTAGAATTTCCGTAATTTTGCCGTCTTTGACAACTTCCTACATTGCACCCCTTCCTCCCCCTTGCACCCCCTCCCTGACCATGTGTTTCGTATGCCTTCAGCAGCCTTTCTTGTAAACTTGTTGCAAGAAGTGCGGATACACCTCCATCACTAAGAGAGGGCGAAGTTGTCGCAAACATTGAACAGAGATTCCGTGGCCAATCAGTAGACGTAGGAAGAATCTCGGCGCCTCTCCTCGCTCTGAAGAATGAGGCTCTTCAGAAAACTGGGCATATAAAGTGCTTATTATTGGGGCGTTTTGAGGGAAAGTTGCTGTCATCTGCATCTCCCGTCTCGATCCTTCGAACCCCCCTTCCGACCCCATCCCCCTAAAAAAAAAGATAAAAAGGGGGACAAAAAATGTATCAAGGAGTCTTCTTGGCGGTAGCTAATGCATACTAATCCAGCACAATGACCCATCCTGCTAGTACACAGTAATTACGTTACATTGTTCCTTCACTTTAAGGCTCATTTCAATTTTCATTTCTGCTAAGACACATCACTCGAACACGCACACGCACACGCACGCACGGGCACACAAACACACAGCAAAAGTGTGTCTTCTGGTAGAAATACTGAGAAACTATAGAAAGTCAAACAGTCCGTTGTCCGTGATTGCCTTTATAATAATGGAACAACGCGCATTAACAAGTACAATATGAAATAAACTATCTACCAATATTCTAGTCTTCCACGTATAGATTCGATTCCCTTTGCCACCGCACATTCCCACCTCCATCCTCTTCTATCCCCACTCCCTTCCTCCTTCAATCTCAGACTTCATCTTCTGGCGGCAATCATGAAACAGATTTAACTAAGCCCTTATCGTCGCGATCATAATGCGTTTCGCTAAAAACAATTATCGCTCTTGTGCAAATGCAGAAAAAAGAACAAAAAAAGGTCAAAAAATGATTACTCTCTCTCTCTCTAGATAAGCAGGGAGGACAGCAAAAAAAAAAGTGAAAAGTAGAAGATGGAGAAGATGATGATGAGGATGATGATGCAGGGATGAGTAGGAGAAAAAAGGATGAAATGTATTGCCCCAAGTAAATCGAGCCGAATCTCGCGGGAGAAGGGGTCTTCGCGAAAATCCGCCAGTCACGATCTGATAAGATACCTCTTTCACTCCTACTCTTACTCCTGCTCCTATACTTTTTCTTCCCCGTCGCTAGGATATAATTCAGCATCCATTCCGACAGCGAGCGATCTTTCCCCCATCATATCACCCCCTCCCCCTTGGGCTTGTCTTCCCGGCCGCTACCGGCCCGCCTCAGCTCCTCCGGGACGGCTAAGGCACCTACCCCTCCGGGCGTCTAATAAACGGCGTGATTAAATACGGAGACGTCTGGATATCTTCTTAATTCTCATTTTACATTATGAACTGTTTAAAATGACCTCTCATTTCTCTAAGTGATGAAGATGAGAACGACAATGATGACGTTCGTTGATGATGACGATGATGATATGATGATATTCATCCTCATTATCATCATGAACACCAGAATATTGCTATTGCTTCTGCTTCTACTAAGAGTTTTATCAATACATTGACTGCTTTACTGCCACCGATATCATCTTGATATCACTATCTTTTTGGTTAATATCATCATCATCATCATCATCATCACCATCATCGTCATCACCATCATCATCGTCATCATCATCGTCATCATCATTATCACTACCACCATCATCATCACCACCACCACCACCACCACCACCATAATCATCATCGTCATCATCGTCATCATCGTCATCATCGTCATCATCATCATCATCATCACCATCATCGTCATCACCATCACCATCGTCATCATCATCGTCATCATCATTATCACCACCACCACCATCATCACCACCACTATAATCATCATCATCGTCATCATCGTCATCATCGTCATCATCATCATCATAAATTTGCATCCTTTCTTTGTAGCTTCATTTTATTTATATTGCATTTGCCCTTTAACACAAATCAAATGGTGATGGCAATGACGGTAATGACATGGATAAAAGGTGTTAATGATGATGATGGCGATTATGACAGTTACTAAAATCAGTTGATCTCATAATTTCTTCAGCATCAAATGTGCGCAGAGATTTCTCCATGTCCGAAATGCAGATATATCGTAAGATGGCCTCAAACGCCGCCTCCCGGCCGAGATTTCGCCCCAGTCGGACCGGGAGAGGGAAGAGGACCTAGTCGGGATTACGCCATCCTTCGACGTCTCCATACAGCAGTTGCGATTCTTATCACAAACTTGATAATCATCAACTGCAAATCTTGCTTAAAAGGTGGCAAAACATTATCATTCGCCGAACGAAGAAACAATAGCTTCTTCAAAATCTCAATAAACAGGGAAACATTTACATCGCATTTGAGGGAAATAGAGACAAACAAAACACGACTACTTCCCAACACTACAGTAGGACAACCCCACAGAGATCACACATAGGCATTTACTACGGGTAAATTTCTAATCGGCATAGTGAAAAGGAGAGAGAGCAAGTTCTTCCTTTTCATCTTCTCCGAGTCCCGAACTAATATGCCTTCAAGACTCATCCATAAGATGATTTGCGCTGGAGCGGTAACGACTCAGCGATGAGATTTTGACTCCCCTTTCCTCCCACTCCATATCACATTAAAAACACAGTGCAAAAGGTTCACCTCAGTCTTTCCCCTACGAAGACAATTCGCCTCACTTAATATCTCTCTCCCTTCCATTCACCTTCTTTAGAGACGGTCTAATTGTGGTTGATGCGCGGCGAAATTCGGCAGGCTATTAATAAGATGGGCGGCAAGCTTAGTGCGACTTGCTAAAATGGCGTCACTAATTTACGAGCTCATGTACTCTGGAGAGAGCAGTTTAAGCCCCTCCCGAGCGGCGTGGAGAAGAGATGCGACCGGGGATGAATTAAGAATCATTTTCTTTGCAATCTCTCTTTCTCTCTTTTTTAATTGTAATATTTCTCTTTACCGCACTGTTCGTCACCAGTGGGACTAAGGGTACGTTTCCCAGTATGGATTGACTTTCCTTGGCTCTAGATGTCAACATCTTCCGTATGACTTAACATCCTGATAGGGGCAGCTTTCGATATCTGGAGTAATTACCGAAATCGCTTTATGAATATACGAAATAAGGAGCCTTAGATGTGTCTACGGGAAAAAATAATGATATAATAACAATAATGGTTTAAATATTACAGCATTAATATGATTGCCGATGAAGAGACCATTAAATTGCGTCACGCAACTTATAATGGTTATTGCTTTAGATCTCCAAAGTGTGTTCACAAAGTGATTTTGGTATATCTTTTTTTTTTGTCACTGTTTGATTTCAAGTCGAATTGGCGTCTATAGTCAAACTATGTCCTTTCCAAGCAAAACTCTGAACATTATGACCTTTCCCTTTATTTTCCTTCACTTGTAGTTTACTGCACCTCTCTTCTATTCATGCCATCTCCACAGGTACTTTACTTTTATTAATGTTATTTATCATTATGATTATTGTATTTTTTTATGCATGATTACTATGTTACTTGTAACTATTGATAAGAAGGAACTTAAAGGCATAATTTACCATTTGCAGATGAAACAAAAACCCAGCATTAGCGCTTTAAAATACTTCTAGAATATGAGTTAGGGATAGAAACAACTACTGTAAAAATTTGAATAAGTGAAATCGATATTAAGTATTGTTGAATATAGCAAAATGTGAACAATACTTATAATAAAAATGTTTCAGACTAAACCGTCTACATTTACGGTTTATTGAGAAAAATACTGATATCTCCTGGTATTTTAGGCTTTATTGCAAATATATATATATATATATATATATATATATACATACATATACATACATATATATATATATATATATATATATATATATATATATATATATATATATATATATATATATATATATATATGGTTGGATGTTTTGTGGTACGACAGACCTACGCATATGCATCAAATGTGACATTTTAAAAATTACTGCTCCCAAAGGTAAACAGGATCTTTAATGCATGTCAGTGTCGTGTTATGATATCACAACCCGCAACGTGATTCTCTGCGATCGTATGATAGGTAAGAGTGGTAACAGCGCTGCAGACTGGGCTCATCCCATATTATTCTTGTCTCTTATTGCGTTAACATACTTTTTGTTTCACCTTCTTATACTGCACCAGTGGAATAGAAAAATTCAGTAAACGATAACCAAGCCACACACAATACAAAACCAAGAGATAGAAAATTACATTTACGCGCAAGTATTATCACCTTGTTAAGGAAAGGGATGAACTTGGAACAATCAAAGTGAAAGTCAATTTCGTGCAAGTTTTTAACGATTGAGACATGAATTAAGCAAAATCATATTCTTTCTGTGTCTTTTATTTTTCTTGAGTTGCTACAATTAACCCCTATGATGTATTCGTAAAGATGAAAGATTATAGTCCTAGAATTGATAAGACATTTTGAGAGAGCCAAGTATTTTACTAGTGCAGAGCCGATACTTTTATACTCTTAAGTTATATAAATGTATTTTCATTTTTTTTAATGTTATATTTTGTCGTGCCTGTTTTTGTGTCTTGCCTAGGATAACAGTCAACCAGTTTGTGTAGTTTTTATTACTTTGTATTGTATCGATGATGTGTTATGTTATGTATACTTATTTTCGTTGCACGAACTAACTGAAAAACGGCCGTAGCTGACGTTAGTGCCGTGATCAATGAATAGATGAATGAATGAGATTAAGCTTTATAATTTGATAATTCACGTCTACAAACAAAATGACAATTTCTGCTGATATGACATTGTCTAGTTTACACAATGCTTGTCTAGTTTCGTTAGTTTCGTACTATTCTCCATCACAATAAATACAAACAGCACATTATAGAGTTTCTCTTTAAAAAGACGATGGGAATAACTTTAGCGGATACGTTTAAGCTCTGTTTTGCTTCTGATTGTATTGATGACGTGGAACGTCTACCAACAACAAGAAGGTTGCCATGCTCTTTTTTTTTTGTACCTGTGAAGACTATTTTTGTGGTTGCTGAATAGTGGCTTCTGATTGTAGAGAGACATCTGCAACGGCCATCAAAACCAGATAACAGACCAAAAGCTAACAACACCTGAGTTCCTATCACCTTCATGGCAAAATAGAGTGATCGAAAGAGGACAAAAAGGGAAAAAAATCGAAAAAAGGACAGAAAAGTACGATGGCAACTCCAATAATAATAGACTGCCCAATACCCCTGACACTTGACTAATCCATGATATAATGTGTTAGTTTGGTAGGCGGGCCGGGTTCACATAAACTATTGAGTTTGCAAAACAATTATTCTTTCTTGCAATCAATATAGACATGGTATTTGAGAGAAGAAGCAAGTCTGGGAACAACAGATTACTAGACATACGAACATAGACACTCAAACACAAGCACACACCTTCGCCACACATGAACACACGCATATACCCTCTCAATAGTTACACACACATACACACATGCACATGTTCAAGATCGCGTAAACATCGAATAATATAATCAGCCCATTTACAGTTTTTGTCTGTGCCAGCAGTTTCATGAAAACGATTAGAAACAAACATAACAGAAAGAAATAAGATATTATACATTAAAATAATCGATATTTTTTTCTCATAAACAAAATATTGTACATTCTATGAAATAATCGGATTACATAAAGAGCTGTATCAGAAAGCAAAAGAACAGATTGAAAATGAAAAGAAATCACATCATCTTAAAGTACTAATAATCTGTTATTGTGTCTGTATTTTAGTATTGTCCATTCATTCAGTATTTTGCACATTGATCAATCGTCAGTCTGCTCCTTGTGCTCTCGAGACAATGATATTTGTAAAAAAAAAATGAGTTCGTTTGCAAAAATGGATAAGTCCATTTTTGACGATTTTGAAGTGCGGTCTCTCTCATAAAGTACAAAATAATACCTTTTAAAATGATATATTGGTCACTACATACAAAGGTACATTTTTTAAGTTATGGTCAAAAGAAACAAAAAATTTCTTATTATTCTCTTTATTTTTCTTGACCTTTAATGGCAAATATCTCCATTTGACAAATATGGACTTATCGGTTTTTGCAAACAAGCTCTTCAAATATAATTGTGAGAGCATTGCCATCCCAGGGGCTTTAGTTAGATGACTTGACAATGCATAGTAATTTTTGCTAACTAGTGATTGAAACTTATTGGGACATTTCGATTTCCATCGGTATGTCTAGAAACTCACCATATTTAGATTGAGGATTGCGACTGCTTGGCAAATTGCCCTACATCGACGTTAATGAGCACCACTTATTTAGTGTTTCAGTAAAAGGGCCTATCCATGATAAAAAAAAAAAAAAATCATGGGCATACATACTCGGACTAGATTAGAGTCAACGATCTCTTGATTAAAACATCGAATAATCGGTGCTTATTCACGTCGATGTAGGGCAATTTGTCAATCAACTGAAATAGAAATAATAGACTGATGATGATCACTTTGCCGAATAGAGTCAGTACACAATAATAATTATATATAACATGTTAATAGTCATCGATAATAAATAACTGCCGAGGAACGGTGGCCGTAATTGAACCCTTTACTGTAAGGACATACAGACAAAATTCACGCCAATTTGCAATAGTTAGTTCACTGTTGCAGTTTCGTACAACAGGAAAGAGATATCATTAATCGATATGTTATCCTGAAAAAGTCTAGCAAAACGTGTTATGCCCATATAAAAGCAAAAAACAATGAAAGCACTGGGATTACTTTTTAAGACAATGAGGGCGCTATTCCGCCGTGTGGTATTGGTATGGCGGTGTCGTCGGTCCAAGGAGGTACTAGGCAAGCTAGTACCTCCTTGGTCGGTCATTGCGTGCCGTCGTTCATATTGCGTGCCCGTGCCCATACGTTTCGCTGTATGTCTATTACGGAGGTCAGTGACAAGGACATAAATTATCATCGTCTTAATGATTCATGACAAACACGAAATGGCAAGTTTGAATAAATCTACCAATCAAGATATTCATGACGAAAATTATCACGGAGTATCGAGATGCCGTTACTGAATGGCCAATGCTGTATAAGTTCCATGCTTTCAGGGTAATGTCGTGTAGCCATGAATGATCATGCATAGTGTGTTCATGTGTGACTGTCAAATACTTAATAACACTGGTGGTAGTAAAGAGAAGGATACAAAAAAAGAAAGAGAGAGAGATAGAAAGAGGGAGAGGGTATTGCGGACGAGGAAGAGAAAGTAGAAAATGAAAGAATACTCGTGAAACAGAAGGGAAGTCAACCCTGGCAGCTTCCCCGTGTGGTGGATACATTAACCCATTTCGCCGGGCACGGTCATTCCCTCCGTGGGATAGACCTTACCTGGCCGGCGGAAGAGCGGCCCAGCCGCCCAGGCGTCTACACGTGCAGCAAGCAGCCCATGACAGTGCAACACGCGCGCTATGTGTAAGGAAGGTATTCTGTCGCCTGAGAAGTTGTACCCTTCCGATAAAGTGTCCTAGTAGCTGTTAAATAAGTTATATTTTGCCTGGACACGACAGTTAATCGAAGGCCTAAATCAACGGTCAACATGGCTTCAATTATTGATTCATTACTTTAAATACTGATTACATTATTTCAATAATAAACACTATTATGTATATACACGCCTTTCCTGTTACCTGCATGGTTGGACAGAGAAACTTAAAATATCATCTTCTTAATGTGTATTTTCATTTTTTTTTTAAGGTCAGATACATACTCAGAATACTATAAAACTCCTATATACACAGTCTAACTTTGGATTTATCAAGAACAGTGAATCTAAAATGAGATGTCCGATACACACTTTTGCACTAATCTGGTATGATGCTGCTACTCACGCTTCTTTCATTAGCAACCATATCAATGCATTATTTATGCTTCTCTTTGTGTGTGCGTATGCTTAGAATAAGAAATACAAGATTCATAATTTATCGTCTAAGATTTATTGTCTATACACTGGTGACACATCAACAATTGTCGAGGATTCGTATCAAGTACTTCTATTGCTCAATTTCAGAACTTTCTCGTCGTCTAGGCAACGGCGATCACGGTGACGTGCTTGGATCTTGATAGGCCACGTGATTTCAACAATAATGATGATAACAGTTCGTGGTGTTTCAGAAGACAATGTCTTTCCTTCGCGCGTCTTTCCAACGAACCAGTTCAGTGGAGCAGACACTGATTTGATTTAATCATATTAGCTTTACTCTTAATAGAGCTGAGGTTAGTCACCCCATTTCCCCTCTCGACGTCGACCGTCTTGAGGAAAGACGAGGTGTTCTTCTATCGTCGTCATCGTTTCGAGAGGGCGAGAGAAGAAGAAGAAGAGAAGGGGTTAGAGGGAGATCAATCGATAAACGAGTGGGGATAGCTCGCCTCGTTCCACTCAGCGCAAAAGGACACAATTTTCACTCTCACCTGTATTCTCTCTTATTTCTCCCTTTCACCTCTTCCTTTCTGGGAGAGAAAGAAAAACACCTCTTTTGGCAAAATACGACTACTGCTATTAACAGGGCGAAAGTACAACCACACGTTATTGCCCTAAAGTAACTTCACCAGGTGACGTTTGCTGCTCCCTTCGAGCGATAAATTAGCAGCAGACTTTCAAGGGAGAGAAGGACACGCTCTCCTCCAATCACCGAGGTTACTCTTCTGTCCAAACCCCACCCCCAGTCGTTCTTAATTCCGTCCTCATTTTCCTATGTTGGGTCCTTATCTTTCGCGGATATGGAAGGTGTCCTGTAATTTCGAGCTTTTTTTCTTTCTCTCCTTGAGCAAGCATTGTTCTCCCCATCCTCACCACTGTCGTTCCATAATCCCCAATTCTTGCCAAGAACCGCCCACCATTGGCGTTTGTTTTTTAGGGGGTTCGGTGACACGGCGCATGCGCGATGGCGTTATAGGTTATTGGATGCTAAAGGTCAAAAGGCAGTGAATCTGGAACGCGATAGTGCAATGTTCCACTTAAACATCGTGTTAACCCGAACTATACTGGTTTGTAATCTCCGCACATCCACCACGTTCAATTTCTTCGAACATCTGGCCAAAAATGGCTTATGCTTCGCTTCGCTAAGCTAAAAGATAACCTTCACTGCTGTGCTATGCGGAAAAAAAAATACACGAAGGTGTTACAGCTGAGACAGTTAAGTCACCTTACATAATGTATTGCCATATTCTTTCCTCCAAGCTATTGACCATTTTGCGCAAGTATTTTGTCTCTTGCTTTAGTCAAGTCGGATTTACAAAGGTTTCCTGGAAAAACCTTACCGTCTTCAAGTATCATTCATTTGAATCGTAGTACGAAGAAATGTTTAACAAAGTTTTGAAGATTTAACGAAAAATTATTGTGATTATTCTATATAGTACACATACACACACGAGCCACGCTGGTACTGAGTAATTCACAGCTTTAAAGTATGATTGCAAAACTTTCTTGTTTTGTGTATCCTGTTAAGAAGTAAATATCTGAGTAAACATATCCGATTGTTTGCACTCTCTGAACTTCCTATACAGGTCATGATAATGTGTTGCACATCTTTTCATCGTATCTAAATTGAAAGAGTCATTTTGCTTTACCCTTTGTTTGCGTGACGACAACAAAACGCTTGAAAGAGACGCAAGAAAGTACATTCAAGTCACCCGATCACATTTGCTGACTCATTGATTCGTTTGACGAACCCAACAACAGCAACAAAAACAACAACAACAAATGTTAGGAAATACGCGGTCACATGGTATATTATGTGATCAACGCAGGGATGGTCTCATAAACACTTGACCGGTGTTTTATGCTAATCAAAGGACAAATTTACACAACAAACATCTTTAAAGAAGTACCCTTACTATTCAGTTTGATATAAATGCTATTACTCATATAAATTATATCTCGCTCAGGTAAACTGGGTTATTCAATTTGCTGGGCAACACTTATTTTCTGTTTCAGTCGGAGCAGAGACAGAATGCTCCTTCTCAGTAACGATTAATACCGTTAAATTGTATTTCAAATTAATTGTAATAAATGCCATAACATGTCAAACAATCGTCGCCAAATTGTGGTATTCTTTAAATGTGTAACTCGTGATACATTATTATCATTTTATGATAATGATAATGATAATGATGATTATGATTGTTGAGTATCATTATCATCATCTGAAGCAGTAGAACAATCGGATATATAGTGCATGGTCATGTACTTGAGAAGTGGCATCTTCTGCGTTCATAAGTGGACATCAACTTTCCTACTGTAATTTTTATGTCGCAGAATTGAGAATATAGCTTTAATATCTATCTCTCGATTATCCTGAGGTGATGTATTCATATGTTCACCTGGTGTTTAAAAAAAAATTAGCGCACCACTAATTCTCGAGAAACGTGTGCGCTTTCTATTTTTTACTGAGAACATAATGAGAACATAAAGGACAAAAAAGCGAATTACCTTGCATGTGGGAAAAGCTGAAGGTTAGGGCTCAATTTTACCGGTGTCCTTGTATGTCCGACGTGGCGAGATAAGTCATCAAGGAATAATAACTACCTTATCTACACTTAAATCAACAAGATCAAACCAGACTACTATTTCCATTGTGATCTGCTGTTCTGTCACGTTTAGTATCGACGCGAAAAAGAGAACACAAGGTGAACTACCATTAAACACAGTTAAAAGGGGAATCTCATGCCGAGCTAAGCAGTGGCAAAGGCAAATAGTATGAAAAAGATATAGACAACACTCTTACAATCGTCTGGTTGAATCGGAAAAGTACAGAGACCTTTGTCTTTGAGAGAAAGACTAACAACGACCTGTCAAATCAAAACTCAATCAGCTAACAGTTGATTCTGATCGCCTCCGCTCCTTATTGACCGAAGGAAGAAGATAGAACGATGGCCGGTTTTGATAGAAAACAGATCACGACACGGGTATGATATATACGTACCAGTTGCTACACTACTTCCCTAGGACTCTCGACATGGAATCTCTACGTCTCCACTTCAAGAGGAAATTTCGTCCCAGCCAGCGGCAATAAGATTAAAATAAAATAAGAATCTTCTGGGCACGCTTTGTCTTTTTTTGACACAATTTGATACCCCTTGTGACGTAAATGTCTTGAGTAGATGGTATTAAATGTATGTGGTTTATTCTTTGCATTTTAAAGGAACAATGTTTAACATTATGGTGACTTGATTCTATAAGCGATAGAACACTGCTGACTATGTTGCACAATAATGTTAAAGTAAAATGAATTAATGCGCAATGCGAACATGCATATAAATTTTTATCATTCTGTTACCATTTTGAGGGCAGCCTGGAGCCAAACTACTGAATCGATTTTGAAATAGTTTATATTATCAAAAATATTATCAAATAATTAGAAGAAATATGTAAATGGAAAATTCAAGTATGTCAAATTTTGTTGTCATTCCCATTTCCTACACTTTGGGAGACATTTAATGATAATATTGTAAGCTACTTTGACAGCTTTTCTGTTTGACACAATAATATAGAAATCGGCAGCATAAATTATACAACCATGAGATTTAGATTTTTTTTTTCAAAACTGTGAAAAAACGGTGCCTTTAATGACCAATGGAAGTATAACGGCTTTTCAACATTACGCTTTTTGCAACTCATCATGTGTAGGAAAAAAATATGGGAAATGTCCGGATAAATACGCCTCGTCGTGTGAAAATTTACAAATGGTTTTTGCTAAGCCAGGGCCAGCGTACGTGTCTGTCAAATAAATATTTGAAAAACCTTCAGCTACTCAGGTGGCATTTGCATAGAGGTCATGTCGTGAGTAAAATGTCTCAGGGACATGATTTGTTTGCGTAACGAGTGATGTAATTTATATTCTATTATGAGGTGTTTACCAGATTAATTCTAATTATCATGATATCATGATCAGACACGATGGAGTTTAAGAAGAATGTATTAACAAAAATCCTGATCTATTGTCAAATTTTTCATTTCTTTTTCGTCATGAATGTTATATATACACTTTTTTCTTTATCAACGACAGAGATAATATTGTGTAAAAGACTTTTGATGAATAATTTACACCTGATTACATTACTATGTTGTGAAGATATAATATAGTGGCTTCGCTATATCTTTGATATACGTAATAAACTTTCAGGGCCTTCGTATGAATTGATTCAAGTGTGAATTCGAATTTCCAACGCGGGTCATGACAATATTATCAACTATTTATTCAAGCTGTCAATAGGATTGTGATAATTATCATCTGTACACGTGTTTGTTATGCCATACGTTGTTGTAAGTATGTATGTTGTAACACGAAATTGAGTGATTTTGTTTGTCGTTTTTTTTTTCTACCGAATGATTTAATCGAGCTGTTTGTTCAGCGTGATAAATTTGCTTTAAAGAGTCTGAAGCCAAGCGTAAAATGAGGATATCGAAATAACAGAATCACTGGAGATTAGAAATGGCAAAGTCATGATTTATATGTTGAGTAGTGATTTTCTTGGATTTTTGAATTATTAAAAAAGTTTATCTCCAAAATAAACATCAAAATATGTGAGCGTTTTCCTCAAATTAAATTGGATTAATTTGTACTGCATTCTCTTCTTAATTGTTTTGTTTTCTTCTTTTTTTTTCTTTATTTCGCTGTCTACCAGTAGAACAGCTACGAGCAATGTGCTAGAGTAATCAGCACAGGGAACGATGTCTTCAGATCACGGGCATTCGCCGGCGCGGCGTCGGGATATCAGCGTCAGCGGAGCTGGGTGTCCTCCCCGCATGCGATGCGAGATGGCCGGATGGTGCGGTGATGATGTTGAGGAGACGCAAAGATGATCCTCTCTCTACGCTGCTAGGAGCTCCTAGCATCGCGTGATATTATCCCGAGATGGAGCCTCTTCCCAACAAGAAGCAGGAAACACCTTCTTTGAACACCTGTGATGCTCAAAGACAAATCTCCACCTCCAAATCACAGGGTGAGTGACATTATTTTTTTTTTTTGCCCTGAGAATTATGACATCAATGTGATAGACATCAAATATCTTATTGATTAGACACCAACAACGACAACAAAACACACATTCACAATGTAATCTTGCAAAAACAAATGTGATTAAATGATAATATGATTATTGGCTGAGGATTCTTACATCGATTGTTGTACTCAATGTTACACAATGTTATAAACAATTAACTATTTATATAAAACATTTGGCAGTTGAAGCAGTGTTTCAGGAGGTTTCTACAGGGACAACATGGCACTGCTTTAAACATTTGATACCCAATTCTTCATTATAGAATCAGTGTGTTCGGAAGGCAATGATATTTCATATGTGCCATTTATTTTCCACTTTTGTATTTATTATTATTATTATTATTATTATTGCTCTCCGGCAGACATTTTGCAACAACTAGCCATCTCGGCTTTCACCAGTAGCATTATCATCATTGCTGCTGTTGTTGATTGGGCTTTAATAGACCCAAACCTACACCTCTAAAATCTGCTGCCATCCAAAGACAGCCGTACGCAGCTCTCCTCTTAAAGATTCGTGATGGCTACCGTTGTAACTACGCTACTTTTCTACTACTACCTCTCATCTGTCATTACTTATAGACAGCTATTGGGACACAGAGTATTATTACTGGAATCTACCCCCTCCTCCCTCTCTCACCCCTTCTCGTAGAACAACAACGACATAAAAAAAGAAAGAATTCACTCTACTGTCTCCTTAGAAAATTACAATGAAGCATCAGTGTCACTAACCTGCAACAGGAATTTGTGACAGGATTCGCGGCTGAGAAGCGAGCGCGCGCTAGTGAGAGAAAGGGAAGGAGAGGCGTTCCATTCTTTTCACGAAAAGAGGTATACTATATAGAAGGACGGATCTGCCGCTCGGTGGTTCGATAAACAACGGAAGTAGGGCAATAGACTCTGAGTGACCTTTTCGCACCTTTACAAATTATTTCCACCTTAACCCCACTGATCAGCACTGACAGAAGGTATGGGTGTGAGAATGGAAGAAAAAATATGAAATACCAGGACTTTGGATTAGGAGATGGGCAGGACTTTGAATGGAAATAGAAGGAGGAGAAGGAGGAGGAGGAGGAGGAGGAGGAGGAGGAGGAGGAGGAGGAGGAGGAGGAGGAGGAGGAGGAGGAGGAGGAGGAGGAGGAGCGGAGGAGGAGGAGGCGGAGGAGGAGGAGGCGGAAGGTAGGTTGGGTGTAGACGTAGTCTTTTTATTTTCCATCTGTATTCTGATTTGCATTGTTATACATTTAACATTAAGTTACCCTATTCCATCATTGCTGAGCGCTCTTGAGCAACTAAGCAGCTAATTCTCACTAAATGTATCAGAAATACACGATTGGGCTGATAGTAGCTGAAACTTTGACCTCCAGGAATGGCAATGTTATACAAAGTCGTACTGGAATTTAATTCCTAGTTATAACAAAAAAGAGATCAAACGAGTAATTAACATTGAATGCGTACTTGCGGACAACCTCCATCCTTTTTATCGTCAAGATATAAGATGTCATGGTTATATCAGGGCTTCGATCACCAAACTGCTTCATCTTATTCCGCTGCCTTCGTTATCGTATCTCAGAATATATTTAGCCACTGGTCAAGGAGTCAGCTTTAATTCCACTCAGCAATTCTAACCGATGACGTAATACGTGACCGTTGTTACTACTTAAAGTGAAGTGCCACATAAGTTTCTTAAAAAAACACATAATAAAACAAGGGAAACTAAAGAGACGGCACAAAAGTGACCATTTCAGTACATTTGAGCATTGTCAAGACGATCGCGGCGTAAGAGTCATTCGGTGACGAAGCACGGGGGTCGTTTTGAATCATGAGAGTAAAACCTTGGTCAAGTGACTCTAACGTTACTCAAAAGACGTGGTGCCCAATGTTCTTATAAAACGTAAACATTATAATTCTTCAGATCAAAAGGTATAACGAATTCTAACGAGACAAAACACAAACACACACATTTATACGTATTACATTTACACTGTATTCTCTGTGTGTAACAGACTGTCTAAAGATTTGTTATAATTGTATGACCGCATTTATTCTTTGCGGCAATGATAAAAACGACAGTCCCTCTGGATAATGAATTGTTCAATACCAGGATTTTGATTCTTATTTCAGAAGACAATATTCGTGCGAAGAAAGGGAAATTGCCATGGAGAATTATCCAGGTTGTGCAAGGTCGACAATTTTTTTTCTTTACTAGACCTTGCTTCTAATGCTTCTACCACACACTTTCACTCAATTTTAATGATAACGAATACTTGGTCCCATTTTGTTGTTGCCGTTGTTATTACTGTTGTGTATGAGTGTGTGTGTGTGTGCGTTTGTATGTGTGTTTCAGTCAGAATATCCGGGAATGACCTTATTCAAAATGTATATACTATATCAGTTTATCTATCAACCTACTATTGACACCTGAGGAGTCTGGAAATAAGTTCATGATATTGTGATATGATTGTTAGTTCTTTGGTCCTATAACTTAACATTGTGCTCGCGGTCCTTTGCTCATTTGTATGTATGTGTGTCTGTTTGTCTCTGTGTATGTATGTGTGAATGTGGACATGTCTTATCGCATAGCCATGTACAAATGTTGCCCTGATCAAAGCGAATACATACACTCAACAAGACATCGAATAAAGTTTGTAGCAACTCTGCTGGGTCGTTGTTGAGAGACACGTGTAAGTTCAGGTAACCCTAGCTCTTATGCACTCAGTATTTATTGCTTGTATGCTTTTAATCACTTAATTCTGCTGTTGAGTGATTTTTTTTTTTATTTAAACGGGCTCTTTAACTTCGGCCAGATATAGCTCTCTTTGCTTATTATAATCTGTCAAATGATAAAACACAGTATGATTACTGGATCAGAATTTCATATAAAGTGTTTTTTTTTTTTATTCTTTGGAAACAATCTTTGTCCTTTTACGCCTCTTTCCAAGTATTAATGAGAAATTCAATGCCAATAACCACAGGCACAAGTAGTTCCTTGGATACTGAAACTGAATATTTCTGAATGTCCTAAAAATGTTTCAGTCAATTTATTCTAAAGCAACAAAATCCTATCTGGCTTTAGTTTGATAACTTACCACAATGATTTCTGCGCGTGGAGAGCCTAATTCAGAGTGATTGATAGGTACTGCATTGGTATTTTCTTGTATAGTTCTACTCTGCGATCATAAGGAGGAGGAGGAGGAGGAGGGGGCGGAGGAGGAGGAGGCGGAAGCACAGGAGGACAAAGAGAGAAGAAATAGAAGATGAGGGGGGAATAAGAGGTGATGATAGGATGAGTGTCTATAACGATTTCGAGTGTCAGTTGCTTCACTTCGTCTTTGTTTTAGTTCACACGACATTTTTTATGAAATAGAAAGTGTGTAGGTTGGGTGTAGACGTAGTCTTTTTATTTTCCATCTGTATTCTGATTTGCATTGTTATACATTTAACATTAAGTTACCCTATTCCATCATTGCTGAGCGCTCTTGAGCAACTAAGCAGCTAATTCTCACTAAATGTATCAGAAATACACGATTGGGCTGATAGTAGCTGAAACTTTGACCTCCAGGAATGGCAATGTTATACAAAGTCGTACTGGAATTTAATTCCTAGTTATAACAAAAAAGAGATCAAACGAGTAATTAACATTGAATGCGTACTTGCGGACAACCTCCATCCTTTTTATCGTCAAGATATAAGATGTCATGGTTATATCAGGGCTTCGATCACCAAACTGCTTCATCTTATTCCGCTGCCTTCGTTATCGTATCTCAGAATATATTTAGCCACTGGTCAAGGAGTCAGCTTTAATTCCACTCAGCAATTCTAACCGATGACGTAATACGTGACCGTTGTTACTACTTAAAGTGAAGTGCCACATAAGTTTCTTAAAAAAACACATAATAAAACAAGGGAAACTAAAGAGACGGCACAAAAGTGACCATTTCAGTACATTTGAGCATTGTCAAGACGATCGCGGCGTAAGAGTCATTCGGTGACGAAGCACGGGGGTCGTTTTGAATCATGAGAGTAAAACCTTGGTCAAGTGACTCTAACGTTACTCAAAAGACGTGGTGCCCAATGTTCTTATGAAACGTAAACATTATAATTCTTCAGATCAAAAGGTATAACGAATTCTAACGAGACAAAACACAAACACACACATTTATACGTATTACATTTACACTGTATTCTCTGTGTGTAACAGACTGTCTAAAGATTTGTTATAATTGTATGACCGCATTTATTCTTTGCGGCAATGATAAAAACGACAGTCCCTCTGGATAATGAATTGTTCAATACCAGGATTTTGATTCTTATTTCAGAAGACAATATTCGTGCGAAGAAAGGGAAATTGCCATTGAGAATTATCCAGGTTGTGCAAGGTCGACAATTTTTTTTTTCTTTACTAGACCTTGCTTCTAATGCTTCTACCACACACTTTCACTCAATTTTAATGATAACGAATACTTGGTCCCATTTTGTTGTTGCCGTTGTTATTACTGTTGTGTATGAGTGTGTGTGTGTGTGTGTGCGTTTGTATGTGTGTTTCAGTCAGAATATCCGGGAATGACCTTATTCAAAATGTATATACTATATCAGTTTATCTATCAACCTACTATTGACACCTGAGGAGTCTGGAAATAAGTTCATGATATTGTGATATGATTGTTAGTTCTTTGGTCCTATAACTTAACATTGTGCTCGCGGTCCTTTGCTCATTTGTATGTATGTGTGTCTGTTTGTCTCTGTGTATGTATGTGTGAATGTGGACATGTCTTATCGCATAGCCATGTACAAATGTTGCCCTGGTCAAAGCGAATACATACACTCAACAAGACATCGAATAAAGTTTGTAGCAACATTGCTGGGTCGTTGTTGAGAGACACGTGTAAGTTCAGGTAACCCTAGCTCTTATGCACTCAGTATTTATTGCTTGTATGCTTTTAATCACTTAATTCTGCTGTTGAGTGATTTTTTTTTTTTATTTAAACGGGCTCTTTAACTTCGGCCAGATATAGCTCTCTTTGCTTATTATAATCTGTCAAATGATAAAACACAGTATGATTACTGGATCAGAATTTCATGTAAAGTGTTTTTTTTTTTATTCTTTGGAAACAATCCTTTTTGTCCTTTTACGCCTCTTTCCAAGTATTAATGAGAAATTCAATGCCAATAACCACAGGCACAAGTAGTTCCTTGGATACTGAAACTGAATATTTCTGAATGTCCTAAAAATGTTTCAGTCAATTTATTCTAAAGCAACAATATCCTATCTGGCTTTAGTTTGATAACTTACCACAATGATTTCTGCGCGTGGAGAGCCTAATTCAGAGTGATTGATAGGTACTGCATTGGTATTTTCTTGTATAGTTCTACTCTGCGATCATAAGATGAAATGAATTTCCACTTACACCACTTGCTTGAACTATCTCATGTGCACAAAGCGTCTTTTTTGGCGCTTGCATGTCGACAGCGAACACTGGCGAAGAGACTGCTTCGAATATCAAAAAACAGCATTGGGCTTCGTGCGTAGACCTCTACAAGGTCTTTTTACGTCCACTAGAATTGTCCTGACATATTTAGCCTGTTTTATCAGGTCTTATGACCGCTATCACGATTGGAAATGCTGCGTATCTCTACCTATTGCAAAGCGAACTTCCTCTGTTAGCGGCACTGCCTCGTTCGCGACCTGCGCGCATCCAGGATCAGGCGAGCCGCCCGAGCGGTCGGGCTACGTCACTCCTGACAGTCTGATCTGCGGCTAGCGTGGTGCCACGCAGTCTGTCGCACCTGCGTGTAGTCATATCGCCTGCTCCAGCAGCAGCAGCCGCCGCCCCGCGTGACCCCGACCGAAGCTAACAGCGTCCGCTGAGACTTCCGCTGTGCAAATCTCTCTCCCTCTCTCTCTCCCGCTCTATCTGCTTCTCTCTACTTTGTTCTCCTCTTCTTTCCTTCACTCAGTCTGTCCCATCGTCCGCTCACCTCACGCGCACGTACACGTAATCTTTAAACAGCATTGATATCCCATTTTCCCTCTTATTCTACAGGGAAATACAGGCAGCGCGTATATCTCCATTAACTTTGCAATGTTCGAAATACCACCTGCATTGTTGGAAACCACTTTACCGCGATGGCAAAGAGAAACTGTGTGATTCACTAATTCCTTTTCCAAAATCCGTTTTCCAAGACACACCTTGTCGTAAAGAATCACATAAATGCCAGTCGGTGACAACTATAGCGTCTTAAAGGTGCTATTATACATTCATTCAGAACTTGACCTGGCAAATTACACAAGGAAGAAAAATATCGTACATCGTTTTTGGTGTTTTTTTTTTTTCAATTTGTCAGAATTATTCAGGACATATTCATTTTCCCCTTATGCATATGCAATGTTTCATAGCTTAAGAGTGTTTGTAAATGTCTAGGTATATAGGGTAACATGGCTTTTTTTTTTCTCCAAAAGACTGTCGTCCTCGATTATTTGATATTGACTTATCGCTATATTTTGCTTTACATTTCCTAAAATAAGACAGTGTCATGATTTTTGCGTAAAGTCATTTCTAACACCAATGAAAACAATGCATAGCCGATTGTTTATAACATATTTGACATATATCATTCCAAATGATTGGGTATGCAGTAACAATATCTTAACGAGAGAATGAATAGAAATTTAGGGAACCAGGAAAACAGCATGAATGTGATGGGGGAAGTATTGTAGTATATAGTTACATACGTTTAATATGATGATTAGATGAATAATGATAAATACTACCTGCGCATGAATGTATTCTCCTTTCATCAAAATCATATTTCATGTAAATATTATATTACACCATATCCCACATTGATTGCATGGGCAATTGGATATTAAAAAAAAAAAAAAACTTAATGAAGGAAACATACTATGATCCTTGGTTTACCTGAACTAGCGGTGTGTTTTTCTTTGTCATGTTTCCATGGAGACTCACCAGGAATTCGAGTCAATGACCGAAGTCTTTTTTTTTTAATTTGATTTCTATTGCGTTTTGATAAACACACTCCAGGAGATAGCTGGAATTCAAATAAAAGGATGTGGGGGTAGAAGCGTCAATAATTTATTTGTTTGTTTGTTTGTTTTACCCCAGTCGAAGAACAATATCATTAATATAATTCAAAATAACGAAACCATTCACCTTTCTGATGATGCAAAGTGCCGTCAGCATGTTTGTTTTTTTTTTCCTTTCTACTTTTATTCTTTTGTTTGTCTGTTTTATATGCAAGGCAGCCAGTCGGAGAAGACAATCCGTTGTAAATGTTGAACTACTTTCCCGAACTCTTTTGTTCAATAACATTACTGTTTTCCTGAAAACATTTTCAACTCGCTAGGAAGCGTTCCTCAATGTATTAAAAATAATGAAATGATTCAGTGTCAAGTTGAGGATACCAAAAGTTGTATAAGCACTGCCTGCTTTTCATCTTGAATGTCTTGTAATGTGCTGAAATCATTTTAGTGGCTAACTTAGCTCATAGTCCTTCGATGCCCTTAAATATCCTTGTGAATATTTTACAATATGAAGGATAAGTAATTCCTCTCAGCTAGAAAGAAGAAGCCTCCATTATTAAGTTATCATTATTTTACTTTGTTTATTTATCTTTTGTTGTTTTAAAGTTACATTTATATGCTTTCGCGTCTAAATAAAACTTTCTGGTTCCCTTTCATCAACAAATAAATACATGTCTATACGTGATTCATTCCGCTTTTGCGCAATCGAGCAGTTTCGTAGGCTATAGATGTATAAGAACTCTCACAATATAAGCTTTCCCTGTTCATTCTGTAAAATAGTAGGTACTCATAAATAAGTATGGGAAGATATTGGTGCATTTGAGTCTTAACTGGAGGTTCCACACTTAGAATGGTACGTTTATATGAGCAGGGACACTGTGTGTTCTCTGTTGTATCCATACACCCATCTCACACGAGTGTGTGTGTTTGTGTGTGTGTGGGGGGGGGGGGGGGGGAGGAGGTGGAAGGGGGGTTAAACGTATTACCGGTTATGCATCTGTCGATTATCTCCGCATGCTGCCGATTGCTCCCGATGGGTAATAATTAGGCCCTCTGCACCCGCTCCTTGTGACACGCCACGGATAACGGGGACAGCACATCGTAGGGAAAGGGGGAGGGTGCATGTGCGTGAACCCGTGTGTGTGATGTGTGTGTGTGTGTGAGAGAGTGTGTGTGTGTCTGTATTATATCTGTGTATCTTTCTATCCTTCAATGTGTATACTAGACGTAGAAGAAACGTCTGTCACAATTGATGAAAAAAAGAAGAAAACGGAACGTAGAATATAATTATGCAAAAAGAAATTGACATGAGGATCTATGATATAAAATCGGGACATTGTATATCCAAATCCACTATTTACCATTTGCATATAAAATAACAGCCTTAGTGCTTCAAAAGAATTCTAAAATGTGAGTTAGGAATATAAACAACCAATGTAAAATGGTAATCAGTATAATCAATGTTAAGTATTGTTGTGTATACAAAATGTGAACAAAAGTTTTATTAAAGTAATCAGTACAATCAATGTTAAGTATTGTTGTATATATAAAATGTTAACAATAGTTTTATTAAAATGGTTTCTAGAATAAATCGTCTACAGCTATAGTTTATTGAGAAAATAATAGTGATGTCTCCTTATATTTAGGATTTATTTGCTAAATTTTTATATGGTAGGGTATTTTGTGATAAAACTGAACTATACATAATTATTCATTAAATGTGATAACTCGTACTTCTTTTTGTAATTCACTGCTCTCAATAAACAGGGACTTTAAGATAAAGTGAACAGGAGGTGGATAGATAGGTGGATAATTGGGTAGAGGGAGAGATGGAGTGATAGATAGATTAAGGGAAATCCAATAGAAGGGAGGGGACGAATAAAGTGAAGGAAAGGCAGAGAGTAGGAAATTGGGATCACCACCTATTTGCTAATGACATGATTTAATTGTCTAAAAGTACATAAAAGCCATTTTATAAGCTGAGGTACACCTAGACACAATAAACACACCGGTGGCAGTGTAACCCTTAGTTTAGGCAGGCAAGGAAGTGTGAAACACATTACTCACAAAAAAAAGAAAAAACGTGGAAAATCGAGATTTTCATAGAATGAAAGCCAGAAATTACTCTATTAAACACATAACATAAAGATGGATGATAAATATTCTGAATAATATCAATTTCCGTATTCTGTACCTGGCAGTGTAAGTTTCCCTTCACACGTTTTGCTTTGCTTTTTGTTTTCTCGTTATTCCCCTGCTTTAATAGCACCAAGACCCTGATATTCCTGGCATATTTCATAGACATTGACAGGGTAGAGGCAGGTCCCCTCCCCCTTCCTTCAGATTTATCTCTGATGCGCTGCGTATCCCTCCGACTAATCCCGCGAGTTTAAATCAATTGTCCTGCAGTGATTCGATTGACTATTCATACGAGCGGACCGGAGCCCGGCGTATTGGCGGTAATTATAATCGAACTGCGCCCAAATCAAATCATCGCGCGCATACCTAATAAGCCGGGAATTAATCTATTTCCTTCTCTTTTTTATTTCTTTTTTTCCTTCATAACAGTTTCATGCAATGACCAGTGCAGCAGACAGTAAGATAAGGGTGGATAAGAATCTTATATATTTCTTTGAAAAATAATTTGTTACAATATGAGTGTAGATAAGAATAGACGGAAGGCCATGGCTTGCTTGAAGCGTTCAACATATTAAGGAAAGTAATGTTTTTATCAAGGTTTTTATGAAACCATTTTCAGCCTTTTTTCATCATTACTGACTTTCAAGCTAATTCCAAAATGCATCACTGTGGTAATGTGAAAAATAACTCCTCGCTTCCTTTTGGAACATTCAATCACAGAAATTTCCAACTGGTATCATGGAATATATATGCATTATAGAATATATGTATATATATATATATATATATATATATATATATATATATATATATATCTTTTAACAGAGGGATCAGATTATAAGACAAAAGTAGGCAAGATATTTATTGTATTCTGTTCTTTTTCTTTAAAAAAAAAGACCCCACACAAATCACGAAGATGCATCTATCGCCAATAATTGAAAGTGATTGGATATTTTTATAGATGAGCAAACATCTGCTATACAATACAAACCCACGAGACATTCTTTCTATAGCTCCCTTTTCTCAGTCCGGACAGGGCGGAAGTCAGATTCGATGAGGGCTTGGCGTCATCACCTGCCGACTAGCTGGCCTGCCATATGCAATCTTGGTTTTTGGTCCACGTTCCGATAAGCGTTACATAAGGAGGCTCTTGGCGGTCCCGCTTTCTCACGGTTTCGATAACAGACCAGGGTCTTCTCCGTTTAAGTGACACTATATACAACGAGAAAATTGAGAAATTAGACACATTGTACTATAATATTTCACGAATTTCCATCTTCGTCTCTGTGTGTTGTTGTTGTTGTTGTTGTTGTCTTTTTTTGTTCAGTTATTGTCGCAATCGAAATTCACCAAAATGTCTCGACTCGTCCTCGTTTAAACTGTGTTGGCGATTTAATTTACAGTTTCAGTTTAATTTACATTTTAATTTACATTTTTAAGATGCATTTGTTTGATTCTTTGTCTTCCGAAAGAGAAGTGTAGATTAAAATTCAAAGGTATATCATATACCTGATAATTCATAGATACAAGAAAAATCTTTCGAAACGATTCCATCCTATATGATGGTCCAAAAATAGTGCATATTATCTTATAACACCTTGATCATTGCTAAGAATTTTTGCGTAATTCAGTCTGGTTATCGTTAATTTTGTACTGCACTAAAAATGATAACAAGGTAACAAGATAGCTTATATACTCACGAAAGAAATATTTGACGTATAATGGCACTATGACGCAATAGCTTGGAATGATCTCAGCACCTGTGTTCAGAAGAAAAACAAACAGAACTATTAACCGTTAATCAACAAACAAACCAGGCCTCATTTTTCCTTTAAATCGTCAGATATCGTCCAGGAAGTGAGACCTTGTCTGCTATCATTAATTCTGAGCTTTGAGAAATAAATACTATCTTTTTGATATCCGAAACTAGCGCTGACCGGGTATTTCGGACGTGAAATCTACGGCGTGAATCTTCGATCTTGTCAAAAGGCCCTTTTGTACTTCCGGTGCTCAGGTGGAGCGAGCGATATCTAAAAGGTGTTTTGTCCTGCACAAGGTAAACGCGTTAAAGGTTTACTTCAATGTTTATCATTATCTTTTCTAATTATGTTTTTGTTGCATGATAAATGTTGGGCTCCACGGAATATCAACAGTAGCTATCCATGCTGAGTTTGAGTAACTTCCTTTCTTCTTTCCACTGTTATACCTGAATGCAATTACTGAGGTGTGTTTTTTTTTTTTGTGTATGTGTGTGTGAGTATGTGTGCGTGTGTGATTCCTTTCTCCCTTGTAAACAAGCATTGCTAAATCTTAAACGAAATTCGGTTTATTTGTACCCTCACAGCCTCTCCAAGTCACATGAGATATCTGTACTTCTTAGTCATTAAATTAATGTAAAGACGATTTGAATGATTGTTTATTTCTTGTTCAATTAGAGGCTGACTTCGTGTTCCCTGGTCAAAGGCTATTATGATCGTCTGCTTTTTAACTCCCCTCAATCAGAAAGCAGCATTCGATAAACCGTTTTCCTTATACAAAATTTGATGATGGTTTTCCGAGTAAATAAATATTATTACTGTGAAATGACTCTATACTATCATGACTATATCAAATCAACAGTGAGAAGGTTTGTCGCTACGACTGATGATTCTTTTTTATGCATTAATTTAGACGTAATGTACCAAATCCTATGACAAGAATGGCAAATGTACTGCATAGCGAGGAGAAACAATGCTGGGAAAATAAGAATACCTCATTAGATGAAAACGACATGTAATACTACTCTATCGTTGTCAGTGCCGTAAATCGCCACAGATTCTTCGACGAGTCATCTCAAGTTCCTTTCTGCCCCAAGCTTCCCCCATTTTGTTGTTTATGTATGCCTTCCTACGCTGATTATTTCAAGATCTATCTTGATACATGAATTTAGTATTACGGTTACTAGATAAGGTTTTGTTGCCGAGTTGCATTCGTTTTTATTCGTTTTATCTTACGGAGGAATTTCAAGTGAAAGAGTTGGAGGATGGTGGTAGCATGGAAAATAAAGGGTAAAACATCAAAATCCTGAAAACAGAACATTGTTGCTTGTAGTGTGACTATACTAGATGAAGAGTGGAGGGGAGATAACTTATGCTATTTAGTGTTTTATAGTTGAATTGACGGGTTCCTCCTTCAGAAAAGAGAATTTAGAACACCAACGGTGTTCTCAGTGAAGTTATTGAATACATGTACTTGTATAAACCTATTATCACAGGATATGACTGGTATGAAAGACTTAAGGACGAAGAGAAGGAGGAGGAGGAAGAGGAGGAAGGAGAGGTGGATGAGATGGATGTGGAGGATGAGAGAAACCGAGAGCAAAAGGGATACAAAATCGGGAGGATAATCTAACACTAAGAGGAGAAAGGTTAACCGGCAATATAGCACGAGATTAGCCCCGCTCCCCGACGATTCATCAATGCCGGGTCTCATATTGTTTGGTTTGTAAGCTATACGGGGTTCCAGGCGTGGCGAGCATTTCTGCCCCCAAAAAAATCTCGCCAAGTTTCTCTTGGGAAATGGTGCCGGGGATTTGGCGCCGAAATGATTTGTTACCATCTCTTTCCTGCTCAGTGTTTGTCTCTTTATGGAACAAAAAAAGAAGAAGAAAAGAAATGAAAAAGAAAAGAAAAAGTTATAAATAACGATCGTGAACCATCAGCATTACACTCCCCCATTGCCTCCAAAGAATGAAAGACGTCTAGTTTGTGCGCAATTATCATTATTCAATCAGTATTAAAGTTCAATGCATAGTTTAACAGATATATAGCAACTTTGAAAATTACCGTGTTGTACGTCTGTTATTGCTTCAAATGGATCGCGTCCAAAGCTCATAAGTATAAAGGAAGAAGTAAACGGAGCCGTCCTTGCATCTAGCACATGTTGATGGACAGTTTATGCGTTAAAACGAACCGATGCTGAGACAACCATCTTTCAGTGCATGTTTAGAACGATTCCTGGACAACTTAATCCAGAGTAACACTAATCAACACTCCTTACATCTTTACATTTATAGCACAACACTTTAACGCATTTTGATTGTCCTAATTTTCTACATTTCATGCAAACGCACAAAATGCATGTAATCATTATGATTACCATGGCAATAAATAGAAAACCTTGACAGCTGATTGGTTTTTCGTATTAAAGGTAACATCATTGAAAGTCATTATCAATGAGTAACTTGAAAAAGTGTCTTCGATAGTGAAGGCCATGACTTGTTAGGCATGCTCCGGCGAATCCGCTTCAGTGCGCGTACGCGTGCGCATTCAACCAAAAGGTTACAGCTGACAAAGGGACAACTTATCAATTGTGCTACAGAGGGTCATCTTCACGTCACCTATAGGTCATTCTCACCTTACCCTACCCCTCCCATTTGCCCGATGCCTTCTCTCTGCCTATCGTATGTTTTTCTTTCGGCTACGCCCTTACTACGCGGAGTGACATTTCTGGTCTCTGACGTTCATGATCCGATCAATAGCTCGGGATTGATAACCGAAAGAGGAGAACTCGGGCTAGCGAGTCAATCATGTGTATGCTAGGCCGGCAATTGCTCGGTACGCGGGGGCCGATAGATCGACACACGCACACCCGTATTACTCCGCACACCCCCACACTGCGCGCTATCCCATGCTTATAGGCTTACATCCCACTTGTATTATGTTGCATGCGTGGCGTACATTCAATCCTGGGGGCTTGTCAGGTTCCCTTCAGCGATATGTAGGTCACGTCAATATTCACTGTCAAACGGCGTCATTCATGATGGCATGCTGAAAAACAACGGGAACGCTAAGACCTAACCTTTTAAGGCGCGTACACGAAATCTGACGCTGATCCACCCGTTTTTTAAACCGGAGCTGCTTAACACTTTCGATTGAAGTTGAAACGCGAACCTACAGTTCGCGATGTCGCCAATTTGTCCTCATTAACGACTTAAGTAGACCAATTACTCACGCGAATGAAGAACTCTGAGGGGGATTCAGTTTTGGAAGATGAATTTCGAGTTCTCCCGCTGATACGTATACATATTTTCTTTCTTAAACTATAGTCTCTTGCGTCTAAACACATTTCGTGTGCAGAGTATCCAAGAAAAAAAAAACCCTCAAGATATAAGTTTTGGTGTATTCACAAGGGAGATTTTCGAATCATATTTGAACCTACGTTCACGTTTATTTGGTAAACAATAACAGGATCAGGGCTCTCCCATAAATCTTTAACTTTCTACAAAACTTTTTTTTGAAGTCTGTTATGAGTGTCTAATAATGTCTGCGCATCAATTTGAGAATGCCAGACACTTTCTGCTGATGTTCAGTGAATCGTAACTTCCCAGCGCAGTTCTCTGTAGATGGGACTAAACGATGAAGAGTTGCGTACAATGAATATGAAAAGTGGCCAAGACGAAATCATTGTCCTCGGATACGCGTGAAATGAGATAAATGTACTTTGTTCATGACAGGTGTCTCTTCATCGAGTAAATAGAAAAAAAAAATAAAACACAACAACAACACCCAAACAAATAAATCATTTGATTCTAATGCTACATTGATATCGGTGGCAATCCAGCTTTCTATACACACACACATGTATAAAAGTTGACGTACGTAGAATATTACTGATCCTGAGCGAAGCTTCTTTAGAAAGAGATTGAGAGAGAGAGAGAGAGAGATTAAAAATAGGAAAAAAGGACTGAAAAAAAAAATAAGAAGCTTGAAGCGAACATACTTATGACTTTAACTTGCGTTTATTGCACGGCAAAGTGACATCCGGGTATATATCGTATCCCGAAATGTGCCAGCTTTTTTTTTTTTTTTTTTTTTTTTTTTTTTTTTTTTTTTTTTGTTGGGTACCAGTTTTTCCAGGAACAAATCTTTTTCTTAATTGTTGTTATTGTTATTCTCATTCTCCTTATTATTCTTCTTCTTCCTCTGTTTCAGAGAGAGAGAGAGAGACAGACAGACAGACAGACAGAGACAGAGAAGCATACCCTAAACAAAAAGACAAAAAGAGACAAAAAACGGGTGTATTACAAATTTGCGAATAGATGGTTAAGTTTGTTTTGTTGTATTATACGTCCGTTACAATATTTTATCGCTTAATCAATGCCTTGAGCAGACCTAGTGTGAGTTGATGTGTTAGTGAGTATTTGTATATGTGTGTGTGTATGTGTGTGTGTGTGTGTGTGTGTGTGTGTGTGTGTGTGTGTGTGTGTGTGTGTGTGTGTGTGTGTGTGTGTGTGTGTGTGTGTGTGTGTGTGTGTGTGTGTGTGTGTGTGTGTGAGTGTTGGGACAATGCTAGGGGTATATATTGCGTCTTTCATTCCATTCCGTTTGGTTTTCAGCACGTCGTTGGAGATCTCTGTTCTATTAAATTCGAAGCTCGGAGGGGTCCTCTTTTCCTTGGAGCGCGAGAGAATTCTGTTGCTTTCACTGTGGACCTGACGTAATCAAGAAGCACTTAAACAATTAAGAGGATGGGAGCTAAGGATGTTCCGAAGGGACTGCCGAATGAACGTATATATAAATCGGAATGTGGTGGCGTGCGTCCCAGTCGCAACCTAGAGGCTGAAACTCATGGCGCGCAAAGGAATATTAAGGGCTTAGAATATGCAGATGAATTAAAGGATCATGATCTTTATTGTGGATTCTTCCCGGGGTATTCGATGGCTAACCTCATTACAATGAATATGATGGAATTAATCATGAAATTGAAGCCTGTAGCAAACTAGAGTGGGATTTATCAGACCAGTCAGGTTTATGATTTCCCAGTGTGATAACAAGATTTAAGATGGGCAGTGGCATGAATACAATTGACTGAATTTGTGATATGTATATAATATAAATACTTTGACGTTGTATGTAATGTATGTAATGAGACAATGTTAAGTATGAAATGAATTGCTTTTTTGAGATAAAAAGGGAAAGCTTTTTTTTTTTTTTTGGTGTGGTGTTTAACGCCTTCGCGTTACACCTATTATACGCGTTACGCATATCCTCTATGTCACTATCTACAAAGTCTTACCGGAACAGAACAAGTCTAAATTTGGTTGAACAAAAGCAACAACACCATCGACAAAGTATAGTGGGTTTTAAGGCTCAACTAGCTCATATGTTCATTGTCAGATTGTTATTTTGAATTTCCTATAATTATGCAGGATTACATGGAGAAGTTGACCTATGAGGATGAGTTGGTAGTTGCACATTTACATCGTTCCAGCAGAACAGAGCTTTTATGGCTTACAATATGTAGGCCAATAGGTTATGCCTTTTAACAGTCCCTTCAAAAATGTCAGGGAAAACATTACAGACGATCGACTAAAAGTCAGTTAGTATGACGAAACTTCTATCCGTGCTGTGTACGCGTTGAACGCGTGTCGGACATACTGTATTTTCCTTGCAAATCTTTCTTGTGTGTGTCCGTATGTGTTTTATACTCTGGAATTATAATCTTTTGCTGTCCCTTTCTCTCCTTCAATTTCCCTCCTTGCATCTTATGGTTCTCTCTAGATTCTATCACAGTTAACATTCATCGACGATGTCGTGCATGAGACCTTGAGGTTGTCGCTCCCTCCTGGTCGCGAAGGATTGGAGCGTCAATCGATTCGTAGACGCGGCTAGATACTGGCGTACGTAGATCACTTGACAGCAACACAGGCAACATAGTGGATGCACGAATCTGCGTCTGCCTCTTAGACATCAGCGTGTATCCTAGAAACCGTACTCCCCATCTCCTCTTTGGGGGCTAATAACTTGCTCTTCAGCAACAAAAACACGAAGAGTACTGAACTCCAAGGCAAATTTCGAGATCTTAATTGCAGAAGCGTGCGGCCTTCGAATTCCCTGATACTGTTCTCTTCCCTTTTGTTGTTTGTCTTTGGCCGACTTTGTCGCCCATTATCCAGTTGAATGATTTTATTTCAAATCTTTTTAATCGACATTTTTGTCTCCCTAATTCTCGAATATCCCACCCACTTCCTACTTTTCTTTCTTTCTCTTTCTCTTTATAAGTTTTTCTCCCTCGGCATATTTTTTTTGTACCCCTCATCTCCTTGTTCCTCTATCATACAATCTACTCGCCTGAAATTTAATCGTCCCGATCCAGAATACAACATTTGCCCTACTTGTACCTCACAGGGGGTGCGTGTTGTTTTGTTTTCACTCCTCAACATCGAGCGTAAGCGGGTACGTATTGCCCCTCCTTCCTCTTCCAAAACTGATGAAAGCGGACACCGTGTTTCGCCCCTCCCGTCTCATCAAACCACCCCTTAATGAGACGCACTTCGGGAAACGTTTAACGTAGCATTAGGGCGTGAGTTGCCCACAAAACCCTGCCTCGTCTTTCCGAAATCCAATACTTTGGACGTTTCATTCAGAAGATACATTCATCTCGTTTTTCCCGCGACCTCAAGAAAATAAAGCGGGGACTAGTTTCGGGCAAACTCTTGATGGCACGATAAAGAGATGTAACCAAAAATTAAAAAAAAAAGATAGACGAGAATAAAAAAATCGCAAATGGAGAGTTACTATTTTTGTATGGGGGGGGGGGGGTCTGGAGATGGGGAGGGTGGAATAAGGAACGGTTCTAGTTAATTCAGTGTTAGGTTAGATGTATCGTTACGAGAATATGATTTAGAGCTTCCACGTTACGACGTGACTTTGAGCAGGGAGGCTCTTTCCACCTCCCTGCTTTGAGGGAAAATTGGTGTCTATAGGAAGCCAGAGTGGCTGGCGTTTCTGCACGGCCGTTCGCCCCTGAGGTGCATTCATAAATTTGGTTGGGATTTGCTCTGCATGATTGACACATTCTCATTCTCTCTCTCTCTCTCCCCTTTCCTTGACTCTATCTCTCGATCCTTTTTTCCCATGTCTCTGTCTCTATATTCTCTGTCTCTATCTCGGCTCTGTCTCTGTCTATTTCATCCCCAATGCCCTAGTCTCGGCGATGGCTTGTTTCGTCCGCACCAGTCGAGGCTGTCGCCTCAAACAACGCCCCACCGACACCAGCGTTGTTCAGGATGCGCTCAGCAGCTTATATGAGGCATCTGCAAAACTGTGCCTCGCAACACATCGGCTCTAACAGCCCTTTTGCACGAATATGCGAAACATAGAGAGAAAAAAGAGAGGCAGAAAGAACAGAAGAAAAAATGAATAAGGGGGGAAACGTCAAGTGTTTTGCTGTGTATACAACGAGGCACGAAAAAGTCGAGGATACGTATAGGCGGCCTATGAAAATAGCTCACGGGGACTTGAAGACGACTTTTGAACAAAAAAGGGGAGAGAAAAGGTAGATGGGAGGGGAAGAAAGAGCTTACAGAGTGAAGAGAGATTTGGGAAGGGAGGTGTGTGTGTGTTTTTTTTTTCTTTCTTTTTGAGGGAGAAAGACAAAATAGTCAAAAGCACAATCTCGGCAGAGGTGATTCTGCTCTTGGAACAAGGGAAGTGGCGCTAGCGATTAATTTCTGGGTTGATCCGAGGGCTAATCAGAAATACATATGCCCTGGAGGCCTTTCCGTATATCAGACGGCCTAGAAGTATACGAAGGATAAAGAGAGAGGTAGAGAGGGAATACAACAACAACAACAACAACGAAAGTAGACGAAAATTTGGCGGCTTTCAAGTCCAGTGACAAGTTGCCCGCCCCTTCGCGTAAGGCTACGCCTCATTTCTCCTATTGTATTTCTCCCGCGTGCACAGTTCGCATCCAAAGACACCAGTGCTGACCCCTTTATTGCCAACAAATCTAGCACTCTCGTATAGCTTCGGAAATATCACACTTTGTGTTTCTTTCACTCAGTTCCCCTCCCCCTTCCCCTTCTATTCTGTCTTTCTTTCTCTATTACTTACCTTTCTTTGTGTGTGTGTGTGTGTGTGTGTGTGTGTGTGTGTGTGTGTGTGTGTGTGTGTGTGTGTGTGTGTGTATGTACGTGTGTGTGTCCTGTGAAAATAGCCACACACATTCGACATTTATTTCTTGTTTCGGCATTGGGGAAAAACTGGCGGAGAATTTGAACGCAGGTCCAGGGGCAGGGTTAGTGCGGCGATTGTGTATTCATGGCAGTCCTTTCCGGAAGTCGGGCATTATTCTGTGCTGAGATCGTATTCCGCGACCGTGGAATAATTACTTTACAACCACCTTATCCGAATCCAAGAAGAAGAAGAAGAAGTAGAAAAAGAAGGGGGAGAAAGGACGAGAGCTCTATAGCTCGACCTCTACCCCAACTCATTTGTCAAGGGGAGATGGAAAAAAAGGAAAGGCTGAGAGGGAACGAGAGAGAAAGAGAGGGGTAAAACAGGTCTTTTCCCATTTTATTCTTCCATTCTCTTCCGGTACTCGGGGCCTGTCGACTTGTCTTATCAAAACATTTGGACTCCTTTGGAAATGGCGTCCCTTGCGCAGTGCCCTAGAGCGGCGCGCTGCGGTGAGTAGCCGGCTCGGCTCGCACACGCCCGGCGCGGCTCCGCGCAGACAGAACACTCATCGAATCTGCATGCCCCATTTTTCTCACACCTTTATTCCAATTTTCACAATCAATTTATTCTTGCCTATTTATTCTTTCCCCGTTTCTCTCCCTCTCTCCTCTCTTTCCCATTTCTCTTTATTCTTCTCCTAACTTTTGTCACATCATGTCATGCAAAAATATTGTAAGCAATTACCTCTGTCAAAACTCATCGACGGGGAAATCGCCGAAAAAGCTTGGGTAAGTTGGAGGGCAGCGACTCGCGAGAACTCTCCATGAAATATTTATACAGACGAGAAGTCAAAGTTACCCAAATATTGCCTTGTCTAACTAACCATAGTGTTGTAGAAATAAATGTGATTTTTATACCGACACGATTCGCCTTCAGATTTTGTTATGAAAACATGGTATTGTATGGTGATTGATTTGTAACTAGAGTGGGACCTATTGTAATCACATATTTATCAGAATTTGCTTCACTTATGACACCATTGCACTAATTTCTTAAGAATACAAGCTGCAAAGTGCGAGTAAGGTCCTTTGAATTTGGCTCTTAAATTGATATATGCATCACCATGTTGACTTATCAACGGTACCAATTATGAAGACTCTACCTTCATCTCTTGGAATTATCACATTTTACGTTGAATAGCATTTTGTCTCTGATTCCTCGTAAAAGCTCATACTTATTGTTCATACAGATTCTGCTTTGAGTTAAATTTTTACTTGTTTATTTCATTTATTTTCTTTATTTTTCTCCACATAATACCTAATTCAGAATCAACTTCTTGTTTCAGTAATTGAGAACTTGCACCATGAATATAAAATAATATTAGCATAAGTATGACTTAATAATGATAACTTATTCGTTGAATGCGAGTGTGTGTGTGTGTGTGTTTGTGTGTCTATGTATATGTTTGAATGTGTCTCAGACAGAGAGAAAGAAAGAAGGAAACCAAGAAAGATGATAGAGAGAAGTCCTGAGGGATGCATCATTACTTTTCTTCATCCATGAGTAAGATAGCTTTTGTCCAATTCCAATTTACCTGTTAATGAATTTTAATTATTCTATTACAAAAAAAAAACACCAACGACAAACAAACATGGAATAAGAACGGGGACAAAGAAGTTTATCTTACAAAGGAAGATGCTCTTAAATCTATGTGCAGGTATCGTTGTGTGTACACTAACTATTTACATTATAAATAAGTTACACTTTTATATGTGAGATAATTGTACAGACGACTGCATGTGGTGACATCAGCTCAGGCGAACAGGTGTAATTGTCTTTTAGCCCCTCACCAACAAGCACACATTACTCATGGTATTATATGCCTATGCACAAACGGCAATACTGGTACATCACACACCAAGGGTTAGATATAAACCAATGTTAAAAGTCATACTCTGATATGCTTTTTTTTAATGCGTGTGTTTGGTTTATTTGGGTGTGTGTGTGTGTGTGTGTGTGTGTGTGTGTGTGTGTCTGTCTGTCTGTATGTATGTTTGTCTATGTGGGTTCGTGCGTGTGTTTAGTGGAACGGTGACTATGGAATCTTGTTGAAGCTTTCTTATTGTTTGCACAAAGGAAAGCCAGTGTTGCGATCTACTGTTACAAAAAGAATAAATGAATAGGTAAGTAGATAGATGAATAAATAAATAAATGAATGATAATGCAACGGCAGAAAATTTTTTGAACTGATTCTAGTGATTCATTTTAACGATATAATGTCACTTTTTGTCCGCGCCAGCAGTTTTTCATCTTAATCTCATTCCGGAAATTAAATGCTCTATAAATCTTTGCCCATAAAACAATAATGATGTCCAATGACTGAATCAAATAACATGGGTGTTCGGCTCAATATTCATTACATCTTAGTACGTTTCATACAACCCTGTTCAATGCCAGACGAAAAGTGAAAAGTAACTTAGATATTTATGCAAAAAAGAGCAATTTTATAATGTGTGTGTATCTGTGTGTGTGTGTGTGTATGTGTGTGTCTGTATGTAAATATATAGTTCATATAATGTAAACATAATTTACATATTTCGTATGACATGAATGAGTATCTATCTGTAATAGACGCACACGTAAAATAATTAATACGATCTACTTATACATGCAACAATATGAACAGATGAATATACGAGTAGATATTGATATACTTAAATCCTTACCTCTCTCTCTCTCTCTCTCTCTCTCTCTCTCTCTCACTCTGTATGTAAGTATAATATGATTATATATACATGTATTACAGGACTACATATATTTATGTAAATATATGTATTATGTACATATATATTTGTAAATGTAAATATGGTATATAGATAAAGAGAAGACTGTTTAGAAAGAAGATATATGAACTTCACAATGACATTTTGTTTGGAAGATCAAACTAAACTCCGACAAACAATGGTGTCGATGCAGCTCTATTGCCACGGAGAGGGATGGGTAAATTGTTCGACATTTTAAACTGGCACACTAGGCGGGTAAAACTAGGCCAGCGTTGAAATTGGACGGCGTGTCCTTTTTCCCCCCTTTCTTTCTTTTGAGAAAGAGATAGCAGGTTTTATTCGGTCGCCGGCATGTACTCTCGACACAACTTCATACCACACCGTATACTCGGGCTATAGACAAATCGAGGCCCGAAGATGAACAGACGATAACCGACGTGTCATATCTCCTCCCGCCATTGTCCGCTCTATACATTTCCCAAGGCCGACAGACACAACTCGCGATTCTGGAGTCATAAGGGAACGGTACACAAAGCCACATCGTGAATACGTCTTGAGGGGGAAAGAAAAAAAAAGGCGCGCTCCACCCTCTTTCTCTCTCGTTTTGTCTTAAGCAGACAGCAGAAGCTCTTCCCGTCATTGTGTCATGACCTTGTTGTCTGCACGTCATAACGCACCCACACCTTGTACAGGGTGTCCCCCAAAAATGGTATATGATTATATTTAGAAACTGTCAATAACGGAAATAAGCTCAGTTGTTTTTTATATTGTGAAAGAAGATCTTTTTTCATCATACGTTATTGTGCAGTTTATGTAAGCAATCAAATGTTACCCACTACAAGGGTGCAAAAAAAAAAAAGAAAAAAATAATCACAACAAAATAACAGGAGATATATAGTAATGACATTGACAAAACTGTGTAACCATAATAATGTATATCTTCGATATAAAAGATATACATGTATAGGATCTATGATAATGTACGTAATAAACGAGTATTGCCAGGCATGCCTGACAGACGCAGTCAACGTTTCTAGTTTTCCGAAGTTGATTGATCCACTTGGAGATGTTGTAGTTGCATCGCATCAAAAAATATTGCATCATTATTCTAGATCTCATATACATTACAATGCATAACAATATACTATATGACATGTCCCTTCAAGGCAGTGCAGGACAACATTATTGCATCATATAGTAGATTTTTTTTATCACACCCTGTAGAGGTTGCTTGTAGCCTCATTCGCGGGAAGAGTTCGTGGCGCCAAACGAAGAGAGGGGAAAAAAAGAGAAGACAGTGCATTAAAGTAACTAATAATGACAGAAGGTCATGGACACGGCCAGCGAACGTTCAGCATTATTCATTATCATCGTTATATTCTTCTTTTTTATTGTTTGCAAAGGTCGACGACGCTTTGAAAAAAAAAGAAATAAAAGATGTAAAAACTGAACAGGAAAAAAAAATGGGAAAAAGTAGTTGTTCCCAATTTTAGCGGGGCCTCTCCGTTTATGATCGCATATAGATGAATATCTTGGACGATGAGTGCTTATTTGTTTTTGTTGCCGCTTGCGCAAAGGCTGTCAGCCCCCCCCCCCCCCCATAAAAAAAGAAGAAGATAAAATGAAATTTGAAAAAAAAAATATTTTGTCCTGTCAGAACCAGAACCTTGGAGAAAAGATATGGAAGCCGGAGGACATGGGAAAATGATTCTGAAATTGGGAACTATTGGTCCTAATAAAAGGTGGGCCGGACCACCTTTCATAAGGATCGCTTTGTTTTGCTATTTTTGGAGGGGATCCCAGCCATTTCAAAAGCGATTTTTAACAATTAAACTTTCAGTTTCTCTTAAAATTGCATGCTCTTGATATGTCATAATATAAGTGGTTTCTAATTATCTTGCAAAAAGTTAAAACCTGAATCCCAATCTCAACCCAAAGTGTAAATATTTTAACAATATAGCAATTCAAAACTGACTGATAGAAGGGATTCAGGGGTTAAAATATTCCAGAGAAGCAGTAAAATAGAAGTTCATACCTCCTTGCTCATACAGATCCTGGTAGAAATCATAGTAGCAAAGAGAAAGTACATTATGGATAAATATAAAGATATATAAATGAAATTATGGTATGTTGGTACAGTACGACGGTCATATTGTGAGAACTCATCTGGGACAAGGAAGTGATGAAGAGGAAGAAGATGTTGAAGAAGAAATGGAGGATAAGAAAAAAGGCATAAGAATTTGCAGACACTTGCCTTTGTTGTAATTTTCTTTTAATGTTTTGCTTTGGGCCTCATCTGCGATGAAATGTAGGAACATGTCAAATCATCATTATATTGATTGATTGTTTCATGATGCTTAGCATACCCTATTTCTGAATGCGGAATTACCTCATATTCATCTTGATGAAATCAAATTCAATTCAGTTAAATTTTATTCCTGCAATCCACAATGCATTACAAAATTTAACAAGTTTGATTGTATGATTTTTCTTTATGTGTGTGTGTAGTAGGCCTACAATGGCAGGGAATTAAACCTTATAAAAAAGAATAGGAATATCAAATAAGGGTACATTATCATAGAGGGAACATTTCAAATAAAGTTTGACAAAAATAATTTTAAGTGCAGGGAACCATCTCCATAACCACTGTCTGACTAGAGAGATTATAGGCCTCAGGTAAACTTACAATATAAAAGTAACTATAATAAAGTACATTATAAATGTCGCCTTGGGTGTTACAGTGACAATCTTTATACATTGAAGAGTTCCATTCAAATTCACCTCCTCGAATATTAATGATGTTTACTCCAGTCTTTCAGCTGTATATGGAGTTTCCATGTACCATGCTTACAAAATCTTACAAAGTTCTGAGATTAAACATTAAAAACAAAAATTGACATTTGTTTTATTCTTCAATTAATTGCCACGAATGTCCATTTGAACGTCAGGAAAGTGCAACCCCCTTGGGAAATATCTAGGGTCAGAGTTTGACGATAACCAGCCCGATCAAGTCATATTTCCTGTTTAAGTAACTCGTCTGTTATTGCTATAATTTGGGACGGAAAACGGCAAACACATACAGACGTTATCGGAACCAAAATATGTCATACAATTGATTCTTTTTTTTTTCCGTCAAAGGACGACAAAAACGTTTATAGTTTTGATTGAGGCAACGAACAAACCAGTCGTGCTATTGTGTCCTTGAATAATAAAAGGTGTTGAAGTAATCACCGAAGGTATAGAAAATAACGGAAACGCGCTTACCTGTGCCGTGAGAACTGACCTAGGCAGTTAACGCCTAAAAGTTCATTGGAGAGGAATGCACCTAGAACCATCATTCTGATTACCCGCGAATGTCAAAAGCACTTTGTATCTATCGACTATTCACTAAAACATAAAGTGCTCTTATTTGTCTAATTGAAGATTCCCCTCATATTGGTACCCTGCTTGAAATTGAATTTGAAACATCATGTCCTCACATACAATATGTAGAAAGAAGAAAGAGGGATGGGTGATTGACTTATTAATGCTGAAATTCTCGGTTTTAGATAACTCCACCCCTCTCTCCAGGATCCTATTTCAGAGACAGTTGCTATGATACCGACACTTGCTGCAATGGCAGGTGTCATGGTAACGAGAGGTATCCTACCTCCTGATTGGCTGCTGATGTTGCTGCAAGTACTTGATATGTTACTAGCAAGAATTGCTATCCTAACAGCTTTCATGAAATGGGGTCCATATCACTATCTTAGCTCTCTCCTTCTCCCCCCCCCCCATGTCCCCAATTCTACATTACAGGGTGTCTAAAAGTATTTATGATAGTGGATTATGTAATGTTTGATAATATATGCGGTTGATATAGAAATGCCATACATCACAGTGATTAGCGTTCTTTGTTTTTTACCAATTGGCAACATACAACTCTGCATACCTCAACTTCTCATACATGTAGGTGTCATTCTCATTAAAAACAAAGGCTATAATGTGACAAATCCTCAGCAGGTTTTCTGTTGCCTTGCCTTCGAGTATTCAAGGGTCATAAGTAGCAATCAGAGAGAAAAAAAATGGAAAAAAAAATGAAGAAAAATGTGAGATGTGACTGAACGTAAAGAATATTGCTGCCTTATGTTGCAGTGCTGCTATTCGTTATTGGCAAAATGTGTTACAACCCTTCTTTGTGAATTCTACTAGGACGTCGGAGCTATCCACCAGTTGGCGTCTATATCCATTCTCTGAAGCAATAAGACAAAGCCACCCAACCTATCAACTCCTGCGCGAAATTAAATTCATGCGCCTATAAACAGCTCATCTCGCTTTATTGCTCGCGATACCTCGGCCATCTCACAGTGACGTGAATCATACCTAACGGACTGGCAGCTTCTAATTCGACGTTATGAGTGGATATACTTGTGGGGGGAGGGTTGCCCGGCCTGGAATGGGAAGCAGTTCGCCCTGAATTAATGAAATAGTAGTTTCTGTAATTCAATTTGTCGATGCTTAGGAAGAATGTTATATTCAGCTATCGATTCCAGAGAGGCCAGGTCTTAATCAGCTAGGGGCAAGCGCAATACGGTACAGAGACGTCCGTGCGTACGTGGAGGAGTTAAACCTCGCGCGCGCGTGTGTGTGCGTGTTGGCAGCTAATATCTATGGATTGGAAAGAGAATTTTTCTGAGTAGAAAGCAGTGAGAGAGGCACGAACGAACGGGAGCGGGCCGTTATACTGTGTAAATAGTGCTGTGAAGCAGAGAGCATCCCGCAGCGAGCAGGCATCCGTACCGACAACACACCACACTTCACCCGCTGCGCTGTTGTGCGCAGAATTTTGCAGCAGGGTTTTCATTTCTCTTTCTGTGGTTGCAATGTTTTGTTATGTTACAATATAGTCATAACGCTAATCTCCACAGTCAATCTTTTCAATCAATATGTTACTTTACGCTCTCCATAATAGCATTCTGAACAATTCATGGCATACACTCGACGAAAATCACTGTCATCTTGGAAAAAATCCACCTTTTGGTGTGACGATGTATCGTCGTCGATTCGTCGAGTGATATAAATGATAAGCCAGAAAGAGTTTTGTTGCTGACTCAAACCTTTCACTCAAATCTTTGAGTCAGTATGTTGTTTTTATCCTAATATCAAATCTTCGTCTGTTACAGCTCTTATGCAATTCAAAGCGATACGGAAGGGTATTTCTAAATACTTCTTTTGTTTTAAATTTTCCATGGAAATATTTGTTGTTTTATTTGTTTTCGTTTTTTGTTGTGTTGCTTTGTGTTTCATCCAGCATGACCTTAATGAAAATAATAAAATACACCAATAAATCGGAGCGAGATACTTACTTTGAAGAATAACTTTAAAGATACCAGCATGTAATAATAATGATGATTATAATAATAATAATAATGATAATAATAATATATATCTATATATATATATATATATATATATATATATATATATATATATATTGTAGTTGCTTCTCGTATTGGCAGTACTAGAAATAGCAATAATAATGTCACAACAGAGGAATGCATTAAATGCCAATCTTGATTTTAATTAAAAATCCAACGAAGGGGGAGGACACCCGAAAATTCGGATTTTTAATTAAAATCAAGATTGGTATTTAATACATTCCTCTGTTGTGACATTATTATTGCTATAAAATTCATATACATATACATACACATACATAGCATCATGAATGATAATGCTTATGAATATGACGATTATGGTAGCAATATTAACTGTCCTATTTTATGTCATGTGTTTGTACAAAGATCCACTATCATGCGTGTTTGTGTGTATTTGAAAGAGTAAGTGTTAGTGTAATATAACGAACCAGCATGTACCTATACCTATTATGATAATGGTCAACTTACTGTGTTCGACGTGTTTGTCACGACGCGGTCTAATTTCCCAATGTGACATTGTTGCTGTTGTTGTTGTTGTTGTTGTTTTGAGAGTGCTATTGTGCTACCGATGCAATTGTGTTGCTTTTGATTGTTTGGCTTTCTGTGTATAATACATCCATCGTCCTCCTCGCACCCGTAACGTCCGTAGCTTGACTGTCATCAAGCAAATGTCAAGCACGGATAGCGATGGGAAACTGCTGAAAAATTCTGCCGAAGGTAGTGTTGTTTTCAGCTTATAACGAGCAGAGTTCGTGTGCTTAATATCGATCCAGAAACCGCAGGTGACAAGCGTACAAGAGAATTAACCTTAGTTCCTCTGTTCCGTCTCTTTTGCAAGAATTAAAAACAGGACAGACCACAATACGAACTTGGGGAGAAAAAGAAAAGAGAGAGAGAGAGAGAGAAATGCGGTTATTAATAAGAGAATGGGGGCTACGGAAAAGAAAATATTGTGATAAAGATTTACTGAGAGCGCTACGTCGGCTTCAGAAACGCTCGGACAAGGAGGAAGGGGGGAAATCAAAACTGGGCATTGCCCGAGCTAAAAAGTCGATAATTTACTGCAAAGAAATTAATTCGTACAGATGTGACACGGGATTAGTCGGCGCTGGAAGGGAAATTACCTCAATTTGTCGATGTGCTTGACCAGTTGCACCGCTCTAAGCTAAGGACACGCAAGCCGAAGTGTGTGGTCCTTTGTGAGAAAACCTCTGCCGATATTCTCTCAAATGCATTACTCCACACAATAATGAGAAAATCGTAACATGTGATGCGATGTTTACAGATGATATAATATCTATGCCTATATGTATCTTTCAATTGATTTGTATTATATAAAATGCACACACACAAACACACATAAATATATGTATATAAAAGTAAATATATGTATATATGTAACTATATATATATATATTTATTTATATTAGTATACATACATATATATTCATACAAACATGTCATGATTATAGGTAATGGAAAGAATATTTGACGGATTTTCCAAAATGTGACGTCAATTCACAGGAAAAGTGATATCTTATGTTCTTATAAGGTCTCTCGGATTAATGATGAATAAGTGAATAATCGCTCAGTGTTGACGATGGATATGCTTCCGTAGAAGATAACTGACACCAACCAAGCAACCAACTCAAAAGAAATAACAAAGAAATGCATGTAACTCCGCTCAAGATAAAAAGGAATGAAACACAGCTACTCTCTGACAGCCACCTTGTATGCATCATCTCTAACAATAAGTGGTCCATGCTTCTTGAGGTTCTCCACATTCTTTTATTTTGTTATGCTCTCTTCACAAATAAATCAAAATACATTTCCTTACCCGATAAGTGTATAATTTTGCATTGTAACGATAAACGTCTTCTCTGCCTGTACGAGTGGCGTGAAACGACTTGAGTTCAAGGCCTTTTGAGGAAGAAAAAAAAAACCCAGAAAATTTACGTCAGCGAGGCGTGACAGATTATTCTTTCTCCACAGACGCTCCAAGACACTTCGTCCTCTCCCCCTCCAGTTGTTTTTGGTATATGCGCTGGATGTTTCATATTTTTACCACCACTCGCACTATCGTGTTTCATGTTCCCCTTTTGGTTCCAGTAATTAGCGTGTGGCGACTACGTGCCAACTCACTTTGCGTAACGGAGGGGAGAAGAGGAGGCGAAGCTGGTTTTGTATATGGGCTAGGGAATCAGAGATGAAGATGGGAGGGAGGAAGGGGGGGGGGGAAGGAGGAGGAGAAGAAGAGTGCTAATCATTTCAGCCCCCAGATATATCACGGATTTTAACCGGATGAATTGATACTTCGCCTCCCATTACCCCTCAAACCTTGTTGTTTTTGGCAGGGACAATTTCATGGGAATGTAGCTGCTCAATTAGACAGGAGGGAAATCTTAGACTAAAATAACACGAGGTTGCGAGCATCAATTATTTGAAAATTATGACCGTGAGTACAACTAGCGCGAGCCTGAAAAGAGAAAAGAAGGGGCAAGGGGGAGGCGGTGGTGGAGCGATTTTTGGAAACCAGTCGGCTCATCTCGTGTTTCCTTGTGCATTGCTTGATTGTTTAAAGTTGCCTATACAACTTTCGATTAGTTATAACATTCTCCTTATGATCTTAACTACTGATCACTTGAAACATTAAACATTAAGATAAAGTAACTGTCCGCATCTTTGAAAATTCTCTTAAAAGTCCAGTGTATCCAAATTCAGTGAGATATATGAAATACTATTGTCACTTTAAGAGACGTTGACATGTCACTTATTCCATGTATCACAATAGGGTCATCAATTCAATTCAAGTCAGTTCAATTCAATTTTTTATTTCATTTTTCGACAAGAACATATAGACATCACTTCTTTTTTTTTGGTAACAGAAAATAAGGTGCGTAAAACTATGTAGGATGAAAAGAATGTACAATGATTGTAGCACCTTACGATAATTATACATTATCATAAAAGTCAAGTGATTAGAAATAAGTAAACAATATGCATAATTCGAAAAATGGAGAGACCCACTGAAAAGACAAAGCTTGTAGGATGTGGGGCCCCTCACAAGAAAAACATCAGTTGAATGCAAAGAAAAAGTTCATATATATATAAATATGAATATATATATATATATATATATATATATATATATATAATTTATATATATATATATATATATACAATATATACATTTATGTTTATATTCGGATATCTATATGTTTACATAATGCTTCCGTACATTACTATACTGACAAGATTATTTTTTGATTAATATTGATTCCAAGCCGACGCTAAAGTCATATCATCGAGGGAAATACAGTTGTAGAGATTGATCGGGGAAGCTGCTATCTACGGGAGATGTTAAAGTGTTTGTGAACAGTCGCCCTATAGTCTGAGGTACAGACTGCTAGTGTGGTAAAAATGTATTAAGGGAGAATCGTAACACTTCTAAACCCATTCCATATGGATATCTGGTGGCCTGTGTATTAAGTCTATGGGGATTTTAGAATACAGTATTATGGAACAGGCTAATCTGTGGAAATTGAATGGTGAAATATCTATAAAAATGTGCAGCTCAAATATATCCCTTTCTTAAGCCATACGCTTGCATTATTGCTTTCATTTTGTGTCACTGTAAAGGATATTTTAGGCCGGCTTTTTTCAGTGCAACAAATTTGTCCTATTATTTTCGTAATCTACTGTATTTCCCCAGTTGTGTAGCTATGTATACAAATTGCTGCCACTGCAGTAAAATTTAGCTGACCGATTCCTGCGCTTAAAATTTTGATCACGTTGTGTTAGCACCACTGAGTAAGTCAAAATAATGTTGATTGTCGAAACTGCTCCACAAAAGGACACGACACTGCGTAACCAAATTTGAAGGCAGAATGCTCACTATTCAATTCAGGTTGCTAAGATCAATGATATTTTCATTTCGATTTAAAAAAAACAAAAGCAAAAACTTTCTGCAATAAATGAGGATATATCAATTATACGTTTTCTATGTTACATTTTGTTCGGAGCTAAATGAGAAAACAAATATTATGCGTCAAAAGACGGAGGGGGAAAGTTCATTTTTAAACTCGTGTTGCACGTAAATCGGCAACGCAGGGGAGGAGTGACTTCGTTCTTTCTATGCTCTCCTCGGTTATCGCCTGGCCTGGCCCCGTCGGCTTCTGTTACGTTTACTTCACACGTAGGGTGTACGACATGATTCCTGACGAACACCTCGCTCGCTGTTTCATGCCGGGACCACCTACGAACCAGCTATATCCATCAAGCTCCCTCCTTTTCCCCGTCGCCAATATATATATTTCCTCTCTCAAAAATCTCTTGATATTAGCAGGGTGCGATGTGATCTATCTCGTTGATATTGCACGATTATGCATGCACTATGAGGGCCCATGGTGCGCGCGCGTTCAAGCATCCGCCTCATTGGCGCTGCCCCACGGGACACTGCCGGGTTTGCGTGTGAAGAGCGTCAGGTGAGTAGCGAGCGCAATGAAATTAAACAGCGTGCGGAGATGCAGAATCTCGACAATCGATTGAAAAGAAGAAGAAAAAAAATCCCCATCTTTATGGGCAAAGTCTGTTGCATTTGTCGTAATCAGGACAAGAGAAATCAAAGTCTGAGAGGAGAAGACAGAGAGAGAAAAAAAAAAAGAAAGAGAGAAAGGAGGAGGAAGAGGAGGAACAAAGACGAGGAAGGAAGAAATATCGGGAATGGCAAAATGTGGTCAAGGTTGTGATTAGCTCGCAACGGAATATAGATTTCCATTTCAGATGTAGCAGGCCATATGATGCGCTCTTCGATTCATACTCCAAGCCAGATGACATTGAAGGAGCGCTTGCTGATTCGGTGAGGTGCGCGCGCATGCAAAATGAAAGTAGGCAAGAAAAAAAAATCCGCTTTCCCTTGTACGCGACAATTCCTACGTATTACTCGCGCTCGAATGCGCATACGATTACCGCGTTCCAAGACTGCGCAGCATTTGGACGCTGGTACTGGCCCGTTCGTCAAATCACGGACGAAGACCTGTAATGTTGCGTGTCATTTTTCTTGCCGCTCTTTTGAAGCTGAAGCTAATGATATAAGCCAGATTTTTCATAATGAAGGATCCGCTGTTACCTTGAGAACACCGCGTTTCATACCGACGGCACTTAAACAATCGATATGCAATTAGCCGGCCCGTTTGTTTGGTACAGATCTCCTTTAATTGAATTTAAGGGTAAAATATGGGAGTGGTCTTCAAAGATAATAGAAAACATTACGTCCTAGGCTTACATCCACCAAACTTTGTCCGATGCCCTTTACACATTCTTTATGGCAGACAAATAAAAAAAGGAGAAACGTTTTTCCTTTTTCTCCCGATGTATTCCAACTCAGCTGGTAATCACTTGCCCCCATTCACTCACTCAAATAATTCAGTTTATTCCTGCATCTTTACAAAGTCATCGTCTCCAAATAACTATCCCTATCCCAATTTGCTATTTGCCCATCCTTTGAACCCTTCTGATGTCTTTCTTTCTCTCTCTATCTCCATTTCTCTATCTATCTTCATATCTCTCTCCGTCTCTCACTTTCCACTCATTTTTATTTAACTTTCTATATATCTATCAATCCATCTATCAATCTATCAATTTATCTGTCTATCTATCTATCTATCTATCTACCTGTCTATCATTAATATATCTATTTATCTATTTCCCTAGCTATCTACATTTCTTTTTTTTCTATCAGTCTACCCATCTATCTATCATCCATCATAGTGTGTATCATGTTCATGGGAGTATTTTTGTTTTCACATGTGTGTGTATATATTATATCCCATTATCTCTCACTTTCTCGAATCATGTATCATACTTTTTCCTTTCCTGAGGGAACCTTCACAATGCAAACTCTAGACTTATTCAGTCTTCAATCTTCGTATTCAATTTTCATCATGATATACGTGGAATGATTGAGAAAAATTGTGAACAATAATGAAATAGGAATATAAGTGAAGATATAGGTACCTAACTAACTATATCTCCCCCCCCCCCTCCGTCCTCCCATAGTAAATTCTAATCCACTAGACATGTAACTATAAGCATGACGGCTGAAAGAAAGGGGTGGCAAAAAATGCACCAAATGAATCCTAGGATTCTTACCACAAACAATTTAAACAGACTTCAGACTTAGACAACCCATAAATCTGTCAAATCGTAATGGAATCTATGTCTTATCTTTTGCACCAACATGACAAAAATATCAAAAAGAAGAAAAAGAAGAAGAAGAAAGAAGAATTTCGCCGGAGGATACGGGCCCACGTGCCAGCATGAATGAAACCAGATCCGACTTTAAAATTCATCTCGATACAAATAGAACAGACACCGAGCACTCATCGACGAAGCGATTTTTCCCTTGAAGTTCGTTATTGTTGCCTCGAAAATTTCCCGCGAAATGTTTGCTTTGCACGCATGTTTTCAGTTCCTTTCCCTGCTTTGTCCACTAATGGACAATTTGTTCGCTGGAGGCTCCAAAACATTTATGACGTCTTCTTCGTGTTCAGTTCTTCCTTTTTTGATGTTTAATCTCCAGTATTCAAACTTCCCATTGTACACAAGAGGATAAAGAAGTGACGTACACTACATTTAAATAGAAAGATTCCTTTAAAAAATCCTACGAAACAAAGATCTGAGATGTTTTCGTAAACGGGTAAGCTTACTGAGGCTAACCATACAAGACAAATATTCGGATCCTCTAGCAGATTAAACGTAGCTTCAGCGTAGCTGGTCAACCTGGCGAAAATTGAAACTAGCACATTAACAGAGAAATGTAGAGAGTGATCAAGATTTATGAACGAATGGATTATGAGCGTCTATTCAAAAAATTTTGGTGAGTAATCATTAAGCATTCCGTGATGAATTACGTTTCAAAGAAAAGAAGATGAAAAATAAAAATTGTGGTATGAATTGATAGCAGTCGCCAATCATATACTGTTTTAATGGTTGTAATGGCAGCTTTGTAATAATGTTTAAAGCAGGAGTAAATACTAATTTTATTGCCGCTACACGCTCTGCTAAAATGATAATGTCATTATAAAAAAAGAATAATTTAATTTGTTTTATTTCCGACAAAAATACAATGAAACCAAAACATTAACGTATACATAGTTACACAAAATCAATGCAACATTGTAGTAGAGGAAAATACCGAGGACAGAAATTTGAGTTTCAAAGCTTTTGCAGTACGAAGCATTTTCTTTTCCTTTCAGCGAGACAAAGTATGTCTTTATGTGCTTGTGAGCGGTTCCAGCATACGAGCGTTTATCCGATCTCACTTGTATTCCTTTACATTTTAAGACATTTTAATATACATTTCATTTCATTTCATTTCATTAAAGGACAAGTCCACCTTCATAGACATGTGGTTTGAGTGATTGCAGCAATATTAGTAGAGCACATCAATGAAAGTTTGGGGAAAATCGGACAATCCGTTCAAAAGTTATGAATTGTTAAAGTTTCTGCTCAGTCAGGCTGGATGAGAAGACTACTACAGCTTGTGATGTCACATGTGTACAACAATATGAAGAAAATATAAAGAAAAATCAACATATTTTCACTTTTCTCGCATAATAAAAGAACACTTGCCTTGCCTCTTTCAGAATGCAGGGGGAATTACATTACCCTTCACATACGGCAGTGACAAGTCGAGGAAATGTGCACTTTTTTCAAAAATAATATTTTGAGATATTCTCTTTATATCTTCCTTACATGGTTCTACGCATGTGACATCATACACTGCTGTAGTCTTCTCATCCAGCAGTGACTGCGCAGATACTTTAAAAATTCATAACTTGTGAACGGATTGTCAGATTTTCCCCAAACTTTCACTGATGTGTTCTACTAAAATTGCTGCATTCACTCAATCCACATGTATATGAAGGTGGACTTGTCCTTTAATTTTTATTACATTTCATTTCATTTCATTTCATTTCATTTCATTTCATTTCATTTCATTTCATTTCATTTCATTTCATTTTATTTCATTTCAATTCAGTTCACTTCATTTCATTTTATTTTAATTCAATTCATATATTTCATTTTCAACGAAATGCATGTATTGTTCACGAATTATCTCATCATGTACATTTCATTTCATTTCATTTCAGTGCAGTTCAGTTCAGTTTATATCTAATTTCCAACAAAATGTATGTATTGTTCATGTATTGTTCTAAAAGGTAGACGTATCAAAATAAGCAGACATGTATATATGTACTGATGGTCCGCACGGTCACCCCAAAATGGAGTAATGCACCTAACTGCACTTTACTATCAGATATACAATGTTCCTTGGCTTCTATCATGTGTGTGTATAACAGAGGAGAGGGACTGGTAACATTCACTGAGCTATAGGAAATTCATTCAGTAGCTCCTATACGGTGCAATGGCACCTCAAAGTACAGACAGCTCTCGTGAACAACAAACCATTTGATGGATGGAGACATTCACCCAAGGAGTTGGCTTCTTTCGCCCATAATCAGGGATTCCTCCCACCCTGTTGGACAAATTTAGTCACACGCATATAGGGTGATGAGCAGCTTCTCTACCGTGTGTCTAACTATATCGTGCGTCGTCTGGCCATATACACGAGTGGTGTCGAAGTTCCTATTATCATCAGTAGCAGCAGCAGTATTTTTTTCTTTCTTCCTTCGTGTTCACCGTCTTCAGGAAATTTAATCTCCAGCGAGATGGAACGTCTTGCGTTGCCTCTGTTCCCTCGATGAACCCATCCCAATGTATATACCCTTCACGGCGTCCGACCGTGCACCCTTTTCCGCGGGAAGCAGTCGGTTGGTTAAGCTCGTTTTCACCGCTCGGGTTGCCAATAAGCGCGCGGGTGGAAAACGCGCGTGGAGCTCGATATTTTGGCCAAGCACGTATCGGCTGGGATGGGACGGACGGATCGAGGCAGACGACCTGAAGCTGTCTCCATCTCCATCTCTCTCTATCTCTCCTTCTACCCCTCTCTCCCTATCTCGTTCTTGTGATACATTCTCTCCATCTCTCTCTAGCCTCTGTATATCTCTCTCTCGATGTGATTTTTGAAGTAACCTCGTTTAAAACATCCCTGCAGTTGCCGACAGTGGACAGTCTTTGTATATACATTCATCTTCCAAACAATTATATGCTATCAGGAACACACACCCATCTTTCTTTTTATCTATCTATATATCTATCTATCTATCTATCTATCTATTTTATCTTCCTATATATATTATATTCGTCATCTATTTGTATATGTACTTATATTCTATACGTGTGGGTGTGCGTTTTGATAGGAGAATATGATTCGAATGATATATGCGCACGGTAATCCAACGTGCATTGTCAACAGTGAGCTCTTTATAAGATAAACTTTTTCGTAACCATTCTTATTCCATATTCTTCTCTTTTTTTGTAACAGAGTAATTCAAATTCATTAACAGGTTAATTGGAATTTGACAAAGATGCCATACTCATGGGTGACGATATTACTGATGATATAATGATGCATCTCTCGTGAAAGAATTTTCATAAAATACTTCTCGCCTCCACATTTTGCATTATTTATGATCTCCATCGATATTATGCGTAGTCCTATATACGTATAATATTACTTATGATGTTATCTACATTATTCCAACAAAATCAAAATTGCGGAGGTATATAGAGACCCAAATGATGATGTCACAGAATTTTGTCATAGTTGGGTTGGACACCAGGTGCGCGCACAAACACTCGGGCCAGGTGATGTTGTTTAGAACCAGTTTCCATGGCAATGAATGTCGAAGACATCACACTTTGGTACTCTATACAGCATCTGTGCTGGAGTAACACCCCCGTTGGCAAGACACTTGACACCCCTGTGGACTGAGATCTTGAACACTTTCGTGTAAAGGCAATGAAAGAGAAAGAAACCATGCTGACCATAGTGCTAGAGAAAGTTAGCGGCTGTTGAAACCCTTCCTTCCTAATCACTATATATCAAGCATTTTGCGCCTCTGATTTTAATCATTCAGTATATCAATGCCATACTAGTAATTGTAAGCTTCCCTGTGACATATTATGTTTCCGGGTTTCACTCATTATCTTGACACACTTTGTCTTTCATTTGTTATTGTTCTTCGAGAAGAACAATAATCAAATCCATCAAATCCAACAAAATCATGCAGCTTTACTGTCATTGCAACTTCGAAACATCAGTCTTTAGTCTTGGAAATTCATGGTGTAGCGATGAATTCCTTCAGTTATCTAACCACTTCAACAAGTACCCCAACAAACACTGATTATTTTTCAACAAAAGATTAGTATATTAATCCGAGAGCCATAACGCCCAGTGTATCACATCCCTGCCGAAAAAAAAACACAGTATCTCACAGCGTGTTCACATAGTCGGCTATGTGAAAAAGCTCGAATATACCAGTGTGAAAATGATTTCACACTGTGGTGTTTGTTTTTTTTTTTTCACAGGGAGTTCACAGAGAAATAATTCACAGAGTGAACTGATGATTCACAATGAGTTCACATTGTTTAAACGCTCGAATTTATCAGTGTGAAGAGATTTCACAGTGTGTGCACAACGTGTTTGTGTTTTACACTGTGCCTGTGCTTCACACTGTGAGACACTGTGTGCTTTCCAGCAGGAATATTGTGATCTGTTAAACATGTTTCAGAATGACGATTAATCATGAAGAACAATGAATAGTTTTCGTGAAAGTAAACGTCTTTACATTGTTTGTGTTTCTTTTCCTTTTACCATCTGTTATTCAACTTCGCATTTGTCATGAGAGCAGCAGTACCCTAAACACCATGTAAAACTCGTTAGATATAACCAACATAGAAATGATAATTATGTAAAAGTCGTCTAACGGAAGTTCCCTGCCTTTGTTTTTACGCTTGTTTCGTAAAACGTCACGTCTGGTTCGTGTTTGCTCATTTTATTTAGAGCCCCTGTTTTTGTAGCCATAATTCTATATTCGGCAACGGTTCAGGGAAAAGTGTCTTTTTGACTATAACATGTGAAAAGGGTGGGTGACGTACTAGCCGTAACTACCCGTCATGTGGAAAAAAATAAGCCACCCTGACATGTTTATGCTGTGTTAATAATAATAATATGTTAATACTCATGAAAATATGAGAAAGTGAAAGGAAGCAATGCTGTATTTTATGAGCTCTAATCAGTGCCAACCCCAATCATGCTGTTTTGAATGCAACCCATTGAAAATTCAACGAGACAGTGATACTTCCTTATCTCTCACAAAATTGCCGCATCACGGCAAAAGCGATGTCATCCCGCGCCCGAGACAAAAGTCATCGAGTCAGTCTCGTCGAGACGAGAAATAACACGAACTCGTGAATGTGTCGTCATAGTAACACCTCTCATTCACATACTTCATACCTATCCCAAGTCCTGATGCGTCCCTTTCGTTTTGAAAGTAAACAGAGGGGTCCCCGCGCCACATCAATGTTTGCACGCGCGGTTAGATAAATGCCCTCGCAAATGGGTAGAAATCAGTTGCAAATTTATATCGGAGTACAAGGAAAACAGCCCCCTGCTGTCCCTTGTATTTGGACAAGTTATCTATAGTTATTCTTACACTCAATATCCGCGTTTATCCGTGTTTTTTGGTTTTCTTTCCCCACCTCTTTCCTTTTTTTCCCCTATCCACCCTTTCTGCGGCAGGTGATGGTCTAATCGAATCATTCGTTACGCCGGTGATGTGTACGGGCGATCAGCGCGCGGGCTTGATAGGCTGATCTTCCGTTCGCCTCGCTGGATGATGGCGGTGGCAACGATAATGATGCGGAGCCGGATCGGGGGATTAAGACTCGGCGCTGGATGACCGCTGCACTTTCTCGCGAGGAGCTGGCTGGAGGAGAACAGCAGCTGTGTCCGTCTAAGAAGGAGGATGAAGATGAGGATGAAGAGAAGAATGAGATATTGTGCTCGGATTCTTTTTTTTTTAATCAGTCATAATGATTATCGTCATTTTAAGTCAGGTGTCTAGTGTCTGTTGCGGTTTGGGAAGATTTGAAGCAAACCAGGCGGAACTGTGGAGACAGGTTAAAAGGAGATTGGGGAAGACGAAAAATGGGGTATACGAGGGAGAGGGGGAGGTTCAGGAGAAGAAAGATGAAAAATAATATACCAACAGGAGGAAATTAGGTAGCAAATGATGAGCAAGTCAAGGAAAAACCAACGAAATGAATCTCAACGAGAAATATAATCTGCCTATGTATTGTACCTGATGAGTATGATGACCATGAAAATGTATGAATATGGCACAATTAATTTGGAGCTTTGGAATATACTTTAATGCTATTGATGTCTGCAAGTTACATTTATTGAAGATGTAAAGTCACCTATGTTTGTTTAATTAGTATAATCTCACGATTACATAACCATTTGTGAAGGAACATGTTGTCAAATAATCGTGAAGAAGAAGCCATGAAAAAAATATGCGGGAAATACAAACAAGTAGTTTGGAATAGAGATATGTCTTACAGGAAATCGCGATAAGTGATTTCGCACTGTTTTCACTCGGGAACGTCAAGAACAATTTTTATTTCCGAATCCTCTGAGAATGACACTGTCGATTTAGAATTTTCTGGTGACAAGTTAACTCTTGATAATGCATATAGTCATTGGAAACCTACGGTACAATACAACAACAGGCCAATCGCAAGGGGAAAGGAAAAGGAAGGAAAGAGAAAGAAATTAAAGAAAGAGAGAAAGAAAAAAAAGACGGCAAATAACAAATATGAATTCGATAACTTCGAATTTACGGACAAATTGTGCCAGTTACCCTTCGGCAATGGCCATTAGTATGAAAAAGAGAGAAATCAAAATAACCGATCTCTAACGCGATTAATCAAAAATGTGGAGGGGGAGAAATAGAATGAGGTAGAAGGAGAGAGAGAGAAAGATAGAGAGGGGGAGAGAGGGGAGAATTATGAAATCGAAATCGATAACATGAGAAATTATATCACTTCGTATCTCCCCCAAAATGCTGCTAATTCGACCGAAACAAGAAGGTTGTTTGGGTAAGCAAACTCAAATTGATTTATGATGAAACGCCGGGCCTGGGTTGACTACGAGCCCTGGCACCAGCAATCTCCAGTTACGCATTCAAATTTGGGCGAAGCGCGCTCTGACTAAACACCCAGGAAATATTGTGTCTTTCTTTTAATTAAAAACAATTTCTCTCCAACGTTAAAAGGGACCCACTCTCTCTTTTCTTTTCTCTCCCTCTCTCCCTCCCTCCCTCTCAATTCTTTTCTCTCTCTCTCTATCCTTATGTCTTTCTCTCTATACAGATATGTATCTGTATCTCTTATATGTCCGTATATTTCTCTTTCTTTACTGTTTCTCTCTCTCTATCCTTATGTTTATATATATATATTTATATCTGTATCTCTTATATGTCCGTATATTCCTTTTTTCTACTGTTTCTCTCCCTCTATCCTTATATATGTTTCTATCTCTCTCTCTTATATCTGTATCTCTTATATGTCCGTATATTCCTTTTTTTCTACAGTTTCTCTCTCTCTCTATCCTTATATATGTTTCTATATCTCTCTCTTATATCTGTATCTCTTACATGTCCGTATATTCCTCTTTCTTTACTGTTTCTCTCTCTCTCTCTCTACATATATATATATATATATCTGTATCTTCTATATTTCCGTATATTCCTCTTTCTTTATCTGTTTCTCTTCCTCTCTCCATCTCTCTCTCTCTCTCTGTCTCTCTCTCTTTCTGCCTATGTTTCTTTCTCTCGGCTTGTCTCTTTCAGTTGGGGCCTCTCTCTCCTTTTCTCTGTCTCTATGTGTCTCTCCCTCCCTTTCTTTTTTTCTCTCTCTATGTCTTTTCTCTTTTATTCTCTTATTTGCTCCCATCTAGCCACGGTGCAGGATTGCGTACACTTGCCATTCTTGCGTGGATAGAATTACCGTACATTTTCCACGTTCTAACTTATCCATTTCATTTTATGTCCTTTTTCCCCCTGTCCTTTCATATTTGGATATTATTGCTCGTGACATCAGCGTGAACGCACACATCAATTATGGTGACAATGAGAATGATAATAACGCTCGCACCTTTTAATAGTAGTTGCAAAAGCTGGACCGCTGTAGAATATTCATTTCCTACAACAAAGGGTGTTTGAGGGACGGGTATTGGAGACCAAGGGGGGGGGGGGGGAATGAACGAGATGAAAGAGGGGAGGGGGATGGGGTGGGAATCATACCTGGAGGTTAAGGTACACAGGGCCCAAAACAGTCATTTTAGCTCCACGCGAGATGGCCCGGGGGTAGAATCTTTGACAGTTTTGTTCCCATTTATGTTGGAAAAACATTATTTCATCACTCCGATAATTGAAGTGTCAAAACTATGACAGGGTTTGGTTCATTCCTCATTTTTTTCTCTCTCCACGTTTGTCACCTTTCTTTTTCCTTCCCTCTTTCCTTTTCTTTGTTTAGAGTCACTGTTGGATTGATACAAGGGGAGCAACACCAAGACTTTAAGAATAGTGGGGAAAAGAGCATCACACATAAATGAAAGCACACAATGATTTCCACTTTTTTTCGCAAATGGAATAACAAATGTGGCATGTGAAAGATTAAAGTATCCTATGTATGGAATGAAATCTTCAACAATTTTGATTCGGCATTTGTCATAAAGGTCACATCACCTATTGTATTTCTGTGAAAAATTCTGTCAAAATGAAGTATTATCTCCATTAACAAGAATTGTGATGCACAAAAAATGCGAATCTTCAAAATTAAACAATGATTATTCATGAATTAAAACTCATGCACACACAATACACACACACACATAAACACACTCAATACATTTGAGAACGCAGCTTTTTTTTCTTTGAATAGAGCTATATATATAAAGCTGATATTTCAATCGACAAAAATGTCAATATCAAGCCCACCTTGGCACTCTTTTTTTCCTAACACCACAGAAAAGGTCTTTCTACATAATTATCCTGATGGAACAGCCCACTTTCATGATTGTAAAATAAGATACCAGAGTATTGAATAAATCAGTTCGATCTGCTACAAAAGTATATTATTGCGCATGTGCGCACTTTCATGTCATAGTATTATAAACAGTTCCTCAATGATATTTCTGATTCAAATTTGCTCTTTGGGCTTTAAGTTTTCATACTTTTTAGTTCCCCAAAGGTTTCAGAGGGAAAGGGAGGGGGGGGGGGGAGGGTGGAAGAGAAATAGAATAAATATATATTGCAATGGTTGGAACATTCAGTGATGGGTCGTGAAACAACAAATCTGACGTGAATGGGATTGAAAAAAAAAAGAAGAGGATACCCAGTCATAATGGAGAAAGGAGATTGACAGCTTAATATTGCGCACTTCCTCTCCCCTCCCCCTCCCCCGCTCTCCACCTCTGCACGAACGGGTCAAAATCCCTCCAAATCGAGATACCAATTCACATTGTAATTACTTCCATCGCAAGCCCACTGCTTAGATTTTATTGAATTCCCGCCAATCCACACTACTGTTCGTTCAAATGAAAAAAAAAAATCGCAAGTAAATATCTGTCAGGGAATAATATTCCAAGTCTCAACAGTTTAGCTGTTTATAGTAAGATCACCTCCGTGTTTTCTTTATATTTGATGATATGCTGCTACTATTGTGTACATAAGCACTCACGTGCGCATATGTATAATTATGTACATGTATATAAAATGTTATTTGTAATTATGTATAACATAACAGTTTTGCATTGAATGCAGTTACCATGAACTGAATTTCTCTTCGTATTATATGCATTGTGCTACATACAGTTCTGCATCGGATACAGTATCATAGTTATATAATATTGGATGGCCTTGAGATTAATACAGGGAAATATTGGACGAGCTATGCATAAATATTGGACGAGTCGAAGACGAGTCCAATATTTTGCTTAGCGAGTCCAATATTTCCTTGTATTAATCGAAAATAGGACATTCAATATCATCATTATTATCCTACAGAGGATTTTAGCAAAGAATGTTTTCACTTAGGCCTACCCTGTCTCCGACTCCGAGTGCTGTATGGTCTCCTATACTGTGTAGTGATCCTGACATGGGGTATGGTAGGCCTAGACAGAAAGATCCGTCTGTCCGGAGGACTCTTTTATATTTTGCCATTAACGCTGTCCTCCGTAGACAGACGGAAGGTTGCAGTACCCATTGCTGTGTGGATGTTCTTAACCACTGTCTCTATGGAAAATTGGGTGAGGTACCTCACCCTTCTCGATTGCGTCTAATTCACGGCCCTAGGTCGGCAAATTTAAGCTTGTATGGTGAAATTATTTTTTTAAGAATACGTTACACTCACCAGATTAATGAATAATCCAACATTTTAGGAGAATTTTCAACGTAAAACACAGCCTGTTGCGTCGTCACATTTAAACTGCAGAAACATACACTATGAATCTATTAGCCAATCACATGCGAGGTAGTTTCTACGTGTTTGTTTTACTAAAACACGTACCTCGCATGTGATTGGCTTAGCAATTGTTACAGATTCAAAATGGCGACTTACTGCTCGCGAACGGCGATGTTGCGATATCGATAAAATTTCTGCATTATAACCGAGGTTATGTGAGTATTTCGATTGCACAATGTGAGAAATTTATCCCAAATATTGCTGCATAATGTGTCATGTCATGTCATACTTGTTTGAATGTAAAAAAGCTGTCTGAAATTTGGTTTATCGTAACGTTTGATCTGTGCGCGACTGCTCCACACAGGAGCCGCAATCATTGACTTCGGTCTGTATACGGAGGGGATCCGTGAAGCCAGACGCAGTCTCCGCGGAACATTCCCCGACGGACAGATACAGACCGATCTTTCGGTCAAGGTAGGCCTATATACATGTTGATGTAGGCCTACACTCTTCAGTGCAAGTTAATCCACTTCAGTCTCTGATAAAACAGTGATCTATGTATCCAAGGTAGTCGTCATGTTACTGTTAGACCGAGATCTAGTTAATTTAGACCAGAATTAGATGTATTTGTATCCGAGATCTGAGAAACAATTCACGTCGCATCTACCGTAGATCGTGAAAGATCGAATTAGGCTGCTACCACAACTAGTACGTGACTAGTCCTACTGTGCTGTATATAACGTACTTGTACACACGTAAGTACGTACATGTACAGTATAACTGTAATATGCATATCGCGCATGCAAATGCAAGCGTAGCGGCGGCGGCCGGCTACATCGCGCGCGGGCTATCTAGCAGTAGCGCTGAGCATGCAGAGCTGCAGATCAATCGTCGCCTTGCGCCTGCATGCACAAAAAAAAAGCAACTTGTTTTCAACAAACATAAATTTAACATCCTGTTATGAAAGTGATATTTTGAAAAATTGTGTGAAAAACAATTTCAACTAATTGATATATGAAATTTGTTTGTATAAACACAGAATTTTAGAAGAAACGATATTCTAGTTAATTCGTGATTGACCAATCACAGACGTTTTTACTTCATATTTCAGGTCATCTCGTGTATATCTCAACCAATCACGGTGCAGTTTATCAAAACTTTGGGGAATCCCCCTCTTGCCCTCCAATATTTTAAATATTGGTCGCCTCGGCCAAAATTATTGGTCGAGTACAACAAACCTTCTAAGTGGGTCGGAGGTTATGAGGTGCGTCGACAAAATAACACTTGTATTTGGGCTCTAAAAATCCTCTGTATGGATAATAATTCGCTATATCCCTCAATGAATGAATATTCCGATTACATGATAATGACCTATAGCATAAGATATGTACAAAAGTATGGGCACACTTAAATGTATCTATCTTTTGCTGCTAGCGTGTGCAATTGTCATCTTATTGAAGACGATTCATGTTTCATTGCAGGGTTTCTAATAACCACATAAGATAAACACTGGATGCATTTCAAAATAGAAATGTCATTGAGTCTGTGCGTAACAAGTGTAATGTTCAGAAGGCAGATATCCTTCTATCTCGAAAGAGATAATACAATGCAAGTAATAAAGACAACGCATGTCATAAAGAATTCTGATTATTGTGCATTTACAAGTTTTTTGTGTGTCCTTAATAGCAATGGATTGCTTCTCAGACAATTAGTGAGCCAAGTTGTGAAGTATTTATCTATCTGTCTATCTATCTATCTATCTATCTATCCATCTATCTATCTATCTAGATCTAACTACCTGATATGTCAACACATCTATCTATCTATCTATCTATCTATCTATCTATCTATCTATCTAGATCTAACTACCTGATATGTCAACACATCTATCTATATATCTATCTATCTATCTATCTATCTATCTATCTATATGTCTATCTATCTATCTATCTATCTATCTATCTATCTATATATATATATATATATATCTAGATCTAACTACCTGATATGTCAACACATCTATCTATCTATCTATCTATCTATCTATCTATCTATCTATATATCTAGATCTAACTACCTGATATGTCAACACATCTATTTATCTATATATCTATCTATCTATCTATCTATCTATCTATCTGTCAATGTATATATTCCATTTTAATTCATTTAAACTTATTTTCATATTTATCAATAAAAGATACATCAAATATATCAAATATAACAAAATAGAATGGGTGTGCGTCCCCTTGCGAGTTTGTGATTTTGTATGTCTGTCTTTGAGCGTAGATAGAGACATAGACATACATACATCTGTTGAGGTCCTGTAACAATAAATGAATGGCTGCTACTTATCTAACTTCCAAAGTACACACACTATAGCATAATCACTTCTTCTGATTAGACTGTCGCGTGTGTACTGGTAGCGCCACTTCCAAAAATGTATCTCTTGTATTATATCTTGTTTATAAGAGAGTAGCATTGTTACTATATGTGGCTGGTTTCTATCAGGTATATTGATCGGCATAATATCGCTGCAACATGCGTGGTAATTGTGTTTGTTGCTCTGACCTGAATACGGCCGAACGCGCGGCCCAGATTTTCTGCATCTATATCCAGGAAAACGTAAAAGCATCACTTCACCGGGTCCTCATCCGCTCACTCAGTACGAAATCTTGTTGAACGGTGGCGTGTGCGCCGAGTTAAGTGAGCATGGCATTGGTAGACGGGAAGAGAGAAAACAAAAAGAGGAAAACGTGGATTGTGACGTCACTAACATCAGTGACGTATCAACATTTGAAAGTTTCTTTAAAAGATAAAGACTGATTGGATTGGAAAGAAGCAAGAACAAGTGGTTTAAACGCGTGGATATAAACAGAATAGTTTTTAATCGTTTACGTGAATACAAGTGTGTATAACCATAAACCAAACAGCGACAGCACCGTAAAAATGTAAAATTAAAGAATAGAACAAAAACAACCAAAACAACTACGAAGGTCATAGAACCTTCAAGTAAACTGTATAGTCGCCTCATGGACAAAGCAAAGATGTCAAACTTAGCATATCACACGTAATATAATGTATAATTCAATGAGCAAATATTTCTACTGGACAGGTATCAATAGAACAGCACAGCTTGAAAGGGAACCTTTAATTACGCAGTCCTCCAGCATTTTCATCAATCGTTAGATGATCGATCGGTGAGCTAGAGCAACAAACTATCGTCATCTGAGATATCGATAGCTCTGTCGTCGACCCGGTACACATACGGAACTGTGCCGCTTTGACATAGCCGATTAGAGTCTGTCAACAACAATTCATCGACACCAGGTGCCTGTCTTGTATATCACTCTATATATCGATACTGGATCGCCTTTTTTTTTACTTTTTTGGAGGGTGGGGGGGGGGGGATAGGATGAGTGTCGTTGAACTTTTCTCGGTCAAATTATGCAACGAATGTTTAGAGGCAGTAATGAAATAATAATACCCACTTCGTCTTAACTTAACAAATAGAATAACCAGCTACTGCCGGATAGAACATCGACACTTTGTCGATATTGACATTTGTACTATTGCGCACAAGTGAAGGTATTGTTTATCAGTAAACAGAAACGTCAGTCCATTTATGCACTCATACATTATAAAATGACTCATACATACATACACACACACTTACACACAATATGCATACAAACATACGTACATACATAGGGCCTACACACATGTACACAGACAGACAAATACTGGACATTTAGTGCGCGTCCCTCCCATTTTGACTCAGAGCAGTAAACACAACCAATGTATATTGCCCTATATTTAAATCATACAGTAATTCATTAAAGGACAAGTTCACCTTCATAAACATAAGGATTGAGAGAATGCAACAATGCTAGTAGAACACATCAGTGAAAGTTTGAGGAAAATTGGACAATCGATGCAAAAGTTATGAATTTTTAAAATTTTTGTGTTGGAACCGCTGGATGAGGAGACTACTACAGCTTGTGAGTCATATGCGTACATCAGTATAAAGAAAATATAAAGAAAATTCAACATATTTTCACTTTTTTCACATAATAAAAGAGCACTTGACTTGGCTCTTTCTAAAGGCAGGGGGAATAATATTACCCATAACATTTGTCGGTAACGAGTCGTTGGAATGTGAACTTTTTTCATAAGATGAAATTTTGTGAAATTCTCTTTATATTTTCCTTATATTGTTGTACGCATGTGACATCTAAGTTATTCACACACTGCAGTAGTCTTCTCATCCAGCGGTTACTGCACAAAAACTTCAAAAATTCATAACTTTTGAACGGATTGTCCGATTTTCCTCAAACTTTCAATGATGTGTTCTACTAATATTGCTACATTCTCTCAATCCTTATGTTTATGAAGGTGAACTTGTCCTTTAAGATTTGATAATTAGATTGAAATCAAGCTGAACATCATTCTAAGGAAAGGAAAAAGAGCTGACGAATACAAAACTTCTGATGAACAGGTATACAGATGATTTCTTTTTTTTATATTCACAATGGCTATTGAGGGTTGCAGACGGGTGGTATTCGTTATTTCGAAGGTTCGTTAATCCGAAAATTGAATAAGATTCGCTATTTCGAAGGTTCGTTATTCCGAAACACACACATTCCCTATACTTGATTAGAATGTGAAAAAGGATATTTTAGTCCGAACATTAAAAGTGGCGTTATTCTGAATTATAGTAATTGCGAAAATGAAATAACGTTCGTTATTCCGAAAGTTAGCTAATGCGAAAATGAAATACAATTTGTTATTCCGAAGGTTTGTTAATGCGAAATTGTACAGACGGACCCTTAATTATTTTTCTAATTAAAAGACATTCAAAATAACGAACATTCGAAATAACGAACTGTAATCGTTGCAGACACTAACGGGACATCATAACATCTGTTAATAACTTAAATCGGTTGTGTATGTTCACAAATTGCCAACTTGATGGATGTTTGATGGATTGGCAATGATACCTGTTGTAATTGGAATACAATTTCTTAAGTCTCATCAGTATCACTTTTTTAACCCTAAAGAACCAAAGTTCTTTCAGTGGTATCGCCTTTTTCTTAGTTTTGATAAATGAGACTGGGACGATTTTATCAACATCTTTCCATCAGAAATTAAATCACGGACCATTTTGGTGTTGTGCAACTAACTTACAGTTAACAAAGCGAAAACATTTTTCATAACCGTGCTTCCAGTTTGCACGCCCCTCTTTTCACCTGATTTGATTAAATTCAGCATTTTCCACAAAATAAATATAGCATTAGAAAGAAATGTTCAAAAAGTTATACATTTAAAAAATTACATATACTTATCATACAATACGATACACTAATTATGCCGTTGAGAAACTATAACTTATATCCAACAAAGAAATACAAGAGACCGCCATTTTAAGTAGAAGCTTGATTTTGAAGTAGCAGCCTCTGAAAGAGGCCACCATCATCTAAAAAACAACATCAAATCAAACATGGCAAGGCTAAAATCAAGTAAAATCACATGAGCACGATACACGACTGTGTTCGGTAATTATACGCTCACAAAGACGCTATAAACATATGTGATATTTTCTCATCATTATCATTATTGTAGGCGTCAGACTACTCACTCCAGAAACCAAAGTTAAAGTACCAGCAACCTTCTTCCCTGAAATTTGTTTCTTTTCTAGATCCAGAGGAAGCCCGCAAATGTCGATAATGATGATCCACGACAATCCCCTGATTTCGCCTTTCCTGTTCTCAACACGGTGAAGTACAGTGCACCAGACACAATAAGCCACATACATAGAGGATGTTTTGTGACTATCTCCTACGAGAAATGATCATGGGTGATCATGACTGTGGATCAAGACTCGGAACACAATCTATAAAAAAAAGAAAGAAGAAGCAACTAAAACAACAAACAGCTTTCTGAAGTTGACTTTCATGACGTAGATTTGCCGAGGACGACGTCATGAATAGGTTTAGCACTGTCATTTTCAGGGAGTCAATGCGAGTTTGTACAGAAATCCACCCAAAAAAATACATAAACTTTAAAAGAAAGAGAAAAATATTCCCTACAAAGCGATTCAAAAAGGACAAAAAAATCGGATAGGTGTTAAGAAATAAGGAAGATATGACATTATGAAATTTCACATGTTTTCGGAAAACATTTCTTGACCAGTCCTTATGAATATTCAAATCGGTAAGTTGACGATGTCATGCTCTCACAATTTCTTATTCAATTCACATACAGAAATGACAAAAATCTCATATTTCAGCTGTAGAAATATAAAACCTGTCTTAAAACCAACCAAAATAAAAAGGAACAAATGTTACCTCTGACAAATCGTGGTATGGGAACATGCTTTTACTTGAAAAAATGAAAAATTGTGAGGGTATATGACATCATCAACTCGCTCATTTGAATATTCATTAGGACTGGTCAAGAAATATTTTTTCCCAAAAAAAATGTGAAATTTCAAAATGTCCTATCTTCCTTATTTCTTATCCGATTTTTGTCATCTTTGCATCAATCTGTCCTGTCTGTAGGGTATATTTTTCTTTTTCTTTTAAAGTTTATTTATTTTTTCTTTATTCTATTTATTCTTTAAAGGTAGTGCGATGGTTTGAAAGCCAACAAATCATCAATAACTCTTGAAACTCTTGATAGCATCTCACTATTTGATTGTGATACGATCGTAGCACTTCTTCGTTTTGTGTCGTTTTCCTTTTTAGTAAGATTTATCCTATGTTAATCAGTTTTAACACTTGTAAATAATCAGTCATCATTATCATAAAAACTTTTTTCAAGTATTGAATTCTTAATTGTCGACTTAATAGTGATAGTACAAAGATCGTCTTTGTCGATGGGTACCACACACAAACAAACAAATAAACAAACAAACACACAAAATGTTGTCTGCACTCAATGAAATGGGTATGTCATAAAGCTTTTGTAAAAGACAAGTCTTAGAACTACAAAATATATACAAAGTATAGCTGCAGTGCCCTCCACAACAAATGTTCGTAGACGGCATCTGTTTGCATCTGTTTACGGTAGCCATGGTAGTCAAGTAGATTATGCTTTCCTCCGCATGTTTTCTCTTGTTTTAATCTTTTATGGAACCCACCAAATTTGATACAATACACGATGTGAAAGTTAATTCTCGACTACCATAACATTGTTATTTCACGGAGCAACATGTTATTAATATACTTGTTCGTTTTCATTTTTCATCTGACAAGATGGCCGGCGAGCCCATATTCAGCAGCACTTGTTGGTCTTCCATGGGGTCCAATTTACGTACTTGAGGCTGAACATAATATGACTATTAACCCGACAGCCCGACAACGTCTCAGTGGCCCAGAATTTTATCAAAAAACATGCAGATGCACAAAAAGTATCTCATGATATGATGGCTTTAACATATCACTTAAAAACAATCATCTAACATTGTGAGGTATAACAATGTGTATAATCTGCTTTCTTAAATGAACTACAACAAAACCCTTACCGATTCTGATGCATAATCTCAGAAAAGGATCATGTTCTTATTCCACGGGGACACATGAATGGCATTATAATAATGATAATGTCTTGTTTATCCTTCAGTGTTTCCACTGCTCGACCAGAGGGCCCTGCCATTATCATTACCCTAGCTTTGCCAGGTACCCATTTATACACCTGGGTCGAGAGAAACACATAGTGGTGGGTAAAAACATCTTGTCTGAAAATGTAAACACTGGACGGGAATTGAACTCGGGTCCTCCGATTAGGAGTCGGGAGTCATATCCACTATGCCACAGCGCCCCAGCGACATTGAATATTCAGTATAAATAGAGGCAAATTCTGTTGAATGTCAATCAGTATAATTTCTTCCCTCTTACTACAACCATTAAGACATAGTCTCTCTATTATTTCTCACACCATTTCATAACAAGTATGTATTGTTATAATTATATTCACATTATCTCAGAGTATAATTATAGGAAATTTCTTGTCGCCATATAAGAGTACGCGTCACTGTTATACTCCAATAAAATCATTTCAGACGGGGGAACTCTCAGACAGGCCTTGGGAGGAAATATTTGTTTCGCTTGTATTTTTTCCCCTCTGTTCATCAATATATTCTATCATCATATGCAAAGGCAAAATGCTACAACAGATAGTTGGTTTTTTCACGCTTCACGACAAAATCTCCACAGGAAACATCAGGGCAGCTTCCTGATGAGTTGGTAGAAAAGGAAACAAACAATGTCTGAAGTCACCCGTTCTGGCTCAACGTCCAACTAGCTGTTTTCTCTCTTCTCTTTCTCCAACCCCCCCCCCCCCCCCCCAAAAAAAAAAAAAAAAAAACCGAGAAAAAAAAAACCCAGAAAGCAAGAAAGAAAGAAACTACATATGACATTAAAGTTATTGTTCTAAAGGTTTCGATGAATCTCGAAAACTTCCCTATGAAAACGGTTATCCGGAACCATTGGGAGCTATCTGCCCCGCGCATCGTTTGGAGTCAACACAATATCCCGGGGCCTGGAGTGGGGGGGGGGGGGGGGGGGGGGGGGGGGGTGGACTCAAAGGAGAAACATCTTGGCTGGGTGGCGCAAGTGAAATGTGGAGAAGGCACAGATAAGTTCTCTGCTGTTATTAGTTTGTTCAGATTACATTTATGGTCACATTACGAAATCTAACACAGGTTACACGGTTTTTAACAGACTTGATTCTTGTTGCGAAAATTACCTACAGAATAGAAAACGTCACAGGTATTTGAACAAATTAATCGCTGAACAGAATTAACATTAAAACAAATACAATCACAGAGTATAAGAACTTGGATATTACTGAAGTAACATACATAATATACAGTATAGAAGAAATTTTACTAGCAATGACTAGTACGATTTACGCTTTATTTCACAGACAAATTTCATGAAAACACAAAAATATATTTGTCTCAACGTTGATGTCGCAAAATAAACACTATTAATCTTTCAGCTACGTAAACTTTGAAGCCAATATAGTTTAAAGTAAAACAAGATTCTTCCAAATTGGGAGAAGGAATACGTGGGATACAATAAAAAATTGGGAACAGACAAAAAGACAATGTCTCTGCCAACAAACATACACACAAACAACCTATCACACCGACGGGATCAAGAACACACACACACACACACACACACACACACACACACACACACACACACACACACACACACACACAAACACACACACACATCCAAACACGCAAATTTGAAGCTTCGAGAGCTGTGAAGAAAGTGATGGCCGTTTACAAAATCACTCTCTTACGTTCATAATTTTCAAGGGATCGCATGGTGTGTTGATTATAGGAAGATGCAGACAGGTATATTACTGTATTAGTTGGTTTAAATTACACTGAAACAAGGACAAACGTGTTTAGTTCCCTTAAAACTCTCTCTCTCACACACACACGCATACACACACATATACCACGATTATCACATACTTCAAGTCTAAAGTCATGTCAATAGTTCACAAGCTATATTTATAATGCCACGTATCTGATATCTCAATAGGGATGTCGAATACCTCTTCACATCAAACATACTACATCTCAGTGTATATGGAAAAGTTTCTACACCTTTGCTCTTTTTAACCTTCACTCATATTCCAGACACGATTGTCGTTGATTCTTTAATTCCTTTTTCCAGTCTGTGCGCGCCCACATTTCACCTCGTTCTAATCTCGCGTGATCCCTTGTCAAGTTTATGCCCTTTTAGAAGATCCTCTTCAACAACTCCGTATAAGCGAGTTGGTAGGTTGGTTTCTACGGGGTGCAAACAACAACAATAATAATAACAATAAATAAAATGGCCACTTCCTCAGTAGGTCGTAAATACCGTCAGAAAGCTGTCTCGAGAACATGCCGAAATATGACATTGCCATTACCACCACGCGTTTCCTGAGAATCGCGCGAGATCACGTAGCAATAAAAAAAAAAGCGAAACGATTAAACGCTCATCATAGAGAAAGGTAGATAGATAGAGAGAGAAAGAAATATAAAACGTGAGAGATGAATAGAACAGGAAAAAAAAATGCCGCTGCAGGAGATAAGTATCGTGCCGGAAGTAATAATGTACTGTCAATCTGTCTTATCATTCTATACCACCACCCGCGGAAAGCAGAGGCGTAGCCAGCCATGGAGTTTGTTCCTGCTTTAGGGGCATGGGACCGCGGAAAGTCTGGAACAGAGCGGCTCTGCAGAAAAGTGGAGCATTGTGGCCTAGTGGATAAGAATCCCGACTCCCAATTGGAGGACCCGAGTTCGATTCCGGCCCGCCCAGTGCTTACGTCCTTGGACAAGATATTTTTACCCACGATGTCCCTCTCGACCCAGGTGTATAAATGGGTACCTGGCAACGCTAGGGTAATACATGATAATGGCAGGGCTCTCTGGTAGAACAGTGTCAACACTGAAGAGACTACCCTGGATAAAGAAATTTATTATTAAAGAAATTATTATTATTATCATTATTGTTATTATTATCATTATTATTATTATTATTATTATTATTATTATTATTATTATTATTATCATTATTATTATTTATTATTATTATTATCATTATTATTATTGTTGTTGTTGTTGTTGTTATGACAACATCACTGATCAAACGCTCCTAAACAACGTCAAACGTCATAATTTTAACAAAATGTTATACATTTTCCAACATATACATTTCCAAAACCGTAGGATGCAGAACATAGCAGATACTTCCACTTATTTGCTAGTTAAACTTTTGGATATTTGATCAAAAACAAATCTCGCAACTTGACAGTGACATAAATTTATAACAGTAAGAAAGAAATGGAGACACAACAAAATGTGTTGTGATGATTAGTTATTAAGGATGTAAACGCTTTTGGTCTCCCACGCCAACCCCTCGTATATCTTCCCTAACTTCCCCATGGTACCTCCTGGTGTCTGACTGCCAGAGTTCTTGCGTGCTAGCCCACCAGAAGAGTGGTTTCCTGACTGTAAGCCGTGCAGGAACCAAAGGCATTTTGCTCCGATCAGCGTCACGGCTAAAAGTTGGACATTTTTTTTTTTTTTTTTTTTTTTTAGAGGGGGGGGGGGGGAGTTAAAATTCTGGCAGGTTTGTCTCGTTACTCTGAGACTCTTTTTATTTATTTTTTTTTATTTTGTCTTTGATTGTTTTGGGGTGTTTTAATCAACATAGGCCTACTGAGAAACAACGAGTTCTTGGCATTTTGGGGGTTCAAGTTTACCATTGTACATCCCTGAATGCATGCATAAGTATAATGTATGAATTTATGCAGTGTTATATGAGTGCATGAATGTATGCATGTATGTTTGTATAGGCCTGTAAGATATGTGAATATGTATGCAATTTATATATGCATATATACGTAGGCCTATATAATGTATGTATCGATGTATATACATACAGGGTGTTCATGTCTGCTTGTTTGGTTTTTCTTTTTCTTTTACTTTTTCTTCATGCAGAGAGAATGAGAGATATGTAGATTTCCCCAACAGTGGTAAAAAAAAAGTTTTGTGTTTCGAACTGCAGTTTTGTTCAAGGGATTGTATAGTATTGGTGGAGATGAGAATTGGGCTTTTAACTTTTTGTGAGATACCAAGAAACCAGTTATGAAATAGTACAGAGCATACCATTTTGAGAGGAATCAAAGTTTTTTGAAATGGAAATCGTTTTTGGAATCGCTGAGACATCAAAAACAAAGCAAAACAAAGCGATCCTAATGAAAGGTGGGTTTTTATTAGGAATGCTTTTTTTTATATCTCAGCCATTTTAAAACCGATTTTCATCGAATAAATGTTGAATCCCTTTTGGAATCACATGCTCTTTCATATTTCATGAGAGGTTTCTCATTATCTCACCAACAATATTAGAAAACTGAAGTAAGGTTTCAACCAAAGCTATACTCTCCCTTTAACTGGTGAGTGATGGCTGTCAAATAAAGGTTCTACATGGAGAAGCACGGAGCAAGGAAGAGATGTCGCTCAAAAGGATCCTCACACTCATACAAAATCTGCAAAGACAATGACAAAAGGGAAAAAGTTTCAAAAAAAGTTTTAAAGGACAAGTTCACCTTCATAGACATGTGGGTTGAGTGAATGCAGCAATATTAGTACAACACATCAGTGAGAGTTTGAGCAAAATCGGGCAATCTGTTAAAAAGTTATGAATTTTTGAAGTTTCTGCTCAGTCACGGCTGGATGAAAAGACTACTATAGCTTGTGATGTCACATGAGTACAACGATATAAAGAAAGAATAAAGAAAATTCAACATATTTCCATTTTTCTCGCATAACAAAAGAACACTCGACTTCTCTCTTTCAGAAGGCAGGGGGAATAATATTACCCTTAACATACGTCCGTAGCAAGTCGAAGAAATGTGCACTATATTAAAAAAGTAGAGTTTTATGAAATTCTCTTTTTGTTTTCCTTATATAGTTGTACGCATTTGACATCATACACTGTAGTAGTCTTCTCCTCCAGCAGTGACTGCGCAAATACTTAAAATATTCGTAACTTTTGAACGGATTGTCCAATTTTCCTCAAACTTTCACTGATGTGTTCTACTAATATTGCTGCATTCTCTCAATCCTTATGTATATGAAGGTGGACTTGTCCTTTAAGGAATAACGATTTGAGAAACAATACATTCGGTGGACCACAACCTCGAAACTTGGAGCACGACCGCTTTTTCCCCCACAACAATCTGATCTCGTTGAATTCAAAATCCAAACATTCTCCAGACATCGAGTTTTATAGGAAAAACGGAAAAGAAGGAGAAGCAATAATACCATCATACATTCTTTAGTTGGATTCAGTAACGACAGAAGTGTTAAATCACCGGAATGAAGGAAAGAAAAGTGTATGACAACAAAATGCGAACAGGCTTTCCCCGCCGAGTCCCGGGCACCCAGCGGCTTGCCAAGTTTCCAGCCAGTCTGCAAGGATCCAGCTAGCGAAATTCGATTGCAGTGTCGGATTAGATTTAGAAAAAGGGAGAGAGAGAAAATTCTAAAAGAATGCAGCAATTGCACGGGCCAGCTTCACGCGATAATATCGTTCATATTAGATCAGCGCTGGAGAGGTTTCAGGCGAAGCGAAAATACTAATTGCATTTTACAAATCCTATCATCTTTGAGAACTAAATGTTTCAGGACGCTTTTCGAGAGAAATTTGGGCTAACTACCTTGCCTAGACAAATTTCTTGGTTAAGTGCAATATACTAATATACCTTTACTTCCCATTATGTATCATGTTAGAGACAAAGGAATTATATATATATATATATATATATATATATATATATATATATATATACATATATATATATATATATATATATATATATATATATATATATATATATATATAAACTTTACGTCCAGAAGACATTCAAATGTTCAAAATGTGACAGTTTGAAGCAATTACATCACACTTTCGATAGGTATATATAGCTCACAAATTACCGTTCTCTTACACAACGCACATCAGTCATTCTCAGTGTCTAAGTTACTATACCGAATACGCCTGAGCGTGAATGTAGGCATGCATGGATAGGCCTTATGTGCTAATTACATGACATTATTATGCTGAGACCAAATGTGGACCATAGCGCGAGTAAACGTTTACCATAATATCATATTGCCTATAACTATTAATCATTTCCAAACAACAACAGCAATTATAACAACATCAACAACAAAACAAATGCAAACTTTGGGACTGCTCAATTCACAGGAAGGTGATCGAATATGATTCATTTTTTATTTCAAATTTGATTTCAATTTATTTCTGCAACTTTTATTCATATATTGAAATACGTATTACAAGACAATATACGTGACACAGAATTACCAGCAGAAAGAGATGAAACAAAAACATCTGGAGACCAAGTCAAAAACAACAATAGGTTATATTTTCCCCAACTCTTGAATGCCTATGACAGCCCAATCACTGTGATCATAGAGAGGCGACCTTTCTGTTTTCTCTCTTTGTATTGAGTCACGTTCTGATATATATAAAGATCACTTCTGGTAGCTTTGATCCCGAAAAACGTGTTATGACTGTTGGCGCATTACCGAGTTGATTAATTGGTGTACCGATATGTCGTCTCATCAATTTGCTGCTTCTGGAATGAAAACTGCTTGGCTTATGTTTACAATAGGAAGCTGTTGTTTGATCAAATGACTGTTTGGAAACATTCTGTGTTGAAGTGCACAGTACGTGTCCTCTTTTCTTTTATAAACTATCCCCTTTAAGAGAACAGCTTTCGATGTGGTTTATTCCTTGACGACAATCTTGCGACGTGAAAACAGGTTATTGTTAGAGGATGCAACCAGAGCGAGGGGAATTGTATTTGACGCTAAAAAACAAAACTGGTTTATCATGCACTTCACCTGCGTGGAATAGGGAATGTGAAGGAAGGTTATACCATAAAAGTGCTGGGGGGGGGGGGGGGGGGGGGGGGCTGGCTGTAGCCACGCTTGACCAAGACAGGAAGATCGGCGGGTAAGTATTTCAGCATGGCTTCCTGATAAGGCTAATATATCTATCGATTGTGAATAGGCGATTAACATAACAACCGTGGGAACCGACATTTTTCCTCGGCCTTTTTTCCTTTACCATCTTGAAGTTTACAATCACACGAAATCCGACACCAGTAAATCATTTTGAAATCATTTAAGGTCCACCAGACTGATTTCCCACAAACAGACATTTATCACGTACACATTGACAGAGACAAATCGGTAGGAACAAACAAACAAAACGAAACAAAACAAATAATATGTGTGGGAAGCAAATACCAACTTGATTCTTTTCACTGACGTTGTAACAGAAAGCTTTTACTCATCACTATAATCTCTAACCTTCATTCCATTTATTTTCATTTCCAACAGAAGTTTTATTTACAAGTATATTAAAATTTACAAGTATGTTATACAAATTCATTACAACATTGTAATAAAGGAAAATAGGGAGGTATTTTACGCTTATATACTTCTAACTTATACGATTTTACCCAAACAAAGTTGTTGGAAATGGAGGGGACCGCTGAAAAGCAGAACTTGTAATTTGGAATCCCCTCGTGTTCCCTCATGGATAATAATCAAATTACACCTTGTCATATTATCATGCGCTATTAGCGACATTCTCGTAAAAAAATTGAGCCCACAATAGAAGCCAACAATATGAATCCACGAGACTTTACGATACGAAAGGTTAAATAATCGATAAGTTACAGTCATATACTTTTGAGACAGTTTTTTGAAAAAGCATCTTGATCAAGATATTTTCTCTGTAATAGTTTTTGGTATAAAAACAGCACGGCACGTGCATTTTCCAGTTTCAATCATCAAGCATGAGAATCAATTTGTATTCATTGACGGATTCTCTATACGACAGGGGTTATAGCAGTCTTTAATTTTAGTCTTCTATCTTCGCATTAAAGTGCAACTCAGCAAAAAATGAAAGCATGAACATTATTTATTATTTCCTGTTTTTCCTGTATTTCCGTTTGTTTTGTCCCTAAGGTTCACCAAGTTGCATTTAGTCCCTTTGTTCCTATGGTTACCAGGTTCGAAGTTGTTTATCATACCAACAACATGCATATCTACTTTAAAACACACAGGACAGGTTTTTTTTCCACTTGATTGATTGATTGATTGATTAATTGATTGATTGATTAATTGATTGATTGATTGATTGATTGATTGATTGATTGATTGATTGATTGATTGAATGAATGAATGAATGAGTGAGTGAGTGAGTAATTGACTGTATTTCTGCATTTCTATTCATACATGAATGTGGTTTTTTTTTATTCATAAATGTAACACAAAGTCAATTGAACAAAGTTATTGAGTCAATATTCGGATCTAACAATTGAAACAGGTAAATGATTAACTATATTGAATGTACGACATTATTAGATGATGGTACATAAATGAAGATAAACAGGTATTATTTTATGCATATTCAAACTTAAGAATTACACGTACCTTCTCTTCAAAAGTTGAGCAATTCTAAATATAACATACATGCAGGAGATCATCATCATAAGCAACGGGGGTACTGGCATCAGAATATATTTTTAGACCACGTTTTTAGACCATCATCTCAACGGGTGCGTTTCCCAATGGAGATCAAAGCTCCTTGACATCCATAAATTGTTTTATTATGTGTTCAAGAGAGAATTCTGATAACATATTCTTCATTCAAAACCTTCTCACGAGGGGAACTATGATAATTCGTAAAAAGGGAAGCAAAACATGTATTAAACAAAGAAGTCTGTTAACTTTAGCCAGATATTATCTATCTATCTATCTATCTATCTATCTATCTATCTATCTATCTATCTATCTACTTGTTATTAAGTATGTGTGTATATATTGTGTAGGCCTATGTATCATGTGTATTTGTATGTTTATATACTATGTATAAAAAATGACTCGTGACTTTTGAATCGACCATTCTTTTTTTTAACGTGTGCTCACTCAAGCCTGACTAACAGATCATTCTCATTTTCACACAGAAGTTACACAATAAGTGTAGAAATTTAATATATACATCTCTCTCACATATTATTGCTCATTTCTTTTTTTTTTTTTTGGGGGGGGGGTGACGATTTTTGTTGTTGTAGATGCAACACATGCAATACATAATTATATACGTGTATATATATTTTTTTTTCTTTTTTTTTAAATTACAAAAATTGCAATTCATGTTGCGCCAAATCCATTAAATGAAATGCTTTCGGAGCACGGGAAGACGAAAGAATAGAGATAAGATAATGATAATAAGGAAAGATATATGCACACCTGTACATACATACATACACGCCGGGCTCAGATGATATAGGAAACGGGCACATCTTGTGAGTGACGTCGGCAAGTGATGACCACCGTGGTGTGCTTACGGCTGAGCTGCCTTTTTGATATCCCGCGTGATATCATTTATTAATCAGTTTGATCGTGACTCCATACACGTCCTTGACAGAAACGGGTCACGTGTTAGCCCCTGGGTGATCCCTGTAAGATTCTTTTAATGCCTCTATTTTCGGGATGGATGTTTAAGGAAGAGATGGGGGTAAACGAGCAGGTTACTCTTTTTTCAATAATTGACGGCGCTGTGGGTG